>NW_025933895.1:618095-619872 GCF_000764305.2 Hyalella azteca
GCGGGTTCGATCCCAGCTCTGTGCGCCAGTTTCTGGTCAGAATCGGCAAGGAGGCCGGGCGGTTAAGCACAGCAGAATTGTAGCAGTGAGTTGCGAGTTCAAGACCGCAAAATGCTGTGAATGTTCTTCGAGGTTAAGAATCGGCGACAGGCCTACGGCCTAATAAACGCTGAAACCGCTATTATGTATATTATATATTTTGTCAGCTGCTAGCTCGTACGCTCTGTTAGTTGTCCTGCCTCTCGTGTGTGCTGCTCAATCGTCTCCCGCTTTCATGCGTGTGCTGTTTGGTGGTTTTCTACTAGCGCCTATGCGCTGAATATTTTTTTACCAGAAGCATACTTATTTTGCATATGTGTCATATAATAGCACGTGTGTGCTCTTCATTTGCCTGAATATTTTATTAGAAAAATAATTTCATAAAAAGTCTGAGTTTAATTATCTCGGACTTTTGATGAAAATAAAAACTTTACTATGACATTACTTTAAATAACTTTAAAATAAACACTGATCACCTGATGACGCTAAAACCCATCTACATGAAAGATATCATGGATCTTGACATTATGTTGTGCGAAAATTTTGCTTTGTGCGTCGCGGCCAATTTGTTGGGGCTGGAAATAATTACTTACCACTTACAAAACTGAAACCTTCCCACGTATGTATGGCATAACTAAAATAAATTCGGTGCTTCGCAACATCATCTTCATCGGCACAGTGAACCAAACGCACACCTAAGACCTCCCAGCGGGGCAATGCACCTTAGCCACGAAAGTTCGTGCCTGTACATTTCCTCCGGCAGTGAATCGACCAGGTGAGTTAACAGTTAAGCATCGAAATGCAGAAGTCATGATAAATAGTTTGGATACGGTTCAGTAGAACAATTTAACTTAAGATTAAAAATGGGAGCTGTAAAATTGTGGAACCAGTTTGAGGCAATTGACTTCTTTTCCTTAAATAAACTTCGAAATTTGGAAAAAATTCGTATACGACAATATGATTTAATCTTCAATTTATTACTAGAAAATTTCAGCGCCAGTTAACGCTACCGAGGAGCTACTAAACAGAAGAACAGGAATAAAGGCGCATTACAACGCAAATAAAAAATGAACGTACGAAAATGAAGCATCATGGAAAGACCTAAGAATAGAAAAAGTATAATGCCCAAAAGGAATCCTGTGCGCATCCGCTAACAACATTATATGGCATTGGAAGTCACAGTGACGTTATCATAATTGCGAATCATCACTCGCAACTTGAATAAATGAACATCAGATAAACAAATGAATTTATGACCAGCACGCTGAAGCTGTCTGGAAAGGAGAAGCATTAACAATTGAATGATGCAAAAATAAAAAGCTGAACTAAATATAACAACTTTGGAACGGCCACTAACCTAACTATGATCGCACAACATGTCACACCTGATACACCATCAAGACACGCATGAGAAAATGCAAGGAATTTCGCCGTCACAACAACTTTACTCCACAACTGAGACCCGCAGTCAAGCACCGCGAGCTTCGTGATGGGGCGCTTAAGAACAATGCTCTTACCTTCTACCGTCGTATGTCATTCTCGGGAATATATCTTCTAACTTAGATTATACATAAACTATTTAGCGTAGCAAATTTAGGACGTTTGTACGCAACAGAGAACATGTTAAAGTTGTATGTGGCGGAACACATCAGTGCAAGATTTTGCTCTCACTAGAACGTATCCTTTGTGTGAAGTAGCCTTGTGACAATATTGCTCCGGTTACTCATGTCAGGCGGTA
>NW_025933896.1:0-9988 GCF_000764305.2 Hyalella azteca
GTTAGCCTCACCTTGTACTGACCACCAAGTACTGACTGTTAGCCTCACCTTACAATTACAGAGGACTAGCCTCACCTTGTAAGTACCGACTGTTATCCTCACCTTGTAAGTACTGACTGTTAGCTTCACCTAACAATTACAGAGGACTAGCCTCACCTTATAAGTACTGACTGTTATCCTCACCTCATAAGTCTTGAGCTGCAGAGCGAAGGCCTGGTTGGGCTTGACACAGGACCGCTTGCTCCTGACGAGCTCGGTGGCCCTGACCAGGTTGAGGTTGTAGGCCTTCATGGCGTACGCGATGACCACCGACGCTGAGCGACTGATGCCCATCTTGCAGTGCACCAGCACCTTGCTGCCACGCTCTCTGTGTCATCATGCAGGGCATATTAAGGGCACTCATGGGGCCTAGTAAGGGGCATATTAGAGGCACTCATGGGGCATAATGAAGGGCATATTAGAGGCACTCATGGGGCACATTTGAGGCACTCATGGGGCATAATGACGGGCATATTAGAGGCACTCATGGGGCATAATGAGGACACTAATAGAGTATATCAAGGGAAATAAAGGCGAATATAAAGAAGATTATAACAGACGTTCTGTCACGCTCCCTGTACCTTATGCAAAGCATTAAGGGCAAGCAAATAAAGCATATAAATGGCACAGAGACGAACATGATCACTACAGACGTTAAGCAGAATAGCAGGAATGAATGAAGTGACGGTGCCGTAGCGAGAATAATATTGCCTATAATCTTTTCAAAGACACAAAATTAAAAATTAGCAATAATAGAGAAATGTGCTGCGGATGGGATATAAGGTATTAATTGTATTCTATATATTCAAATGGATTCTATACTTATAAATTATATTCTGTGCGAAATAGGAGTATAGGAGTTCTACACGCGAGTATAACAATACGAAAGAGTGTAATGACATGAGAAGGGAAGGGATCCTTACATCTCTTCCCTCAAAGCAAACGACTTTGGAACACCGTAAATTACGAGATTATTTAGTAGAAAACGCGTTTAATCAACGTTATTTCAACGGCAGAGGCTTATTGGGTTCCCTGTATTGCTTCATTCTAACCTAAGCAAACATAATAACATAACGTATAGAGAAGAAGTTCCTCTCACTTTTCTTCTTCATATCGCGGCATCCTAACTTAAGCAAACTTAATAATTCATCAAGGAATAGAAGAAATTCCTCTCACTTCTGTTCTTAATATCGCTGTATCTTACTTCTGTAAGATAGCTTATATCGCTGTATCTCTCACTTCTGTTCTTAATATCGCTATATCTTAACACAATCAAACTTAATAATTGATCATCACTTAACAATTGACTCACTTGATGGCGTTGATGTAGCGATATGTCTCCTCCCAGTGACAGAGCAAGTCTGTCTTCTCGTTATCGTAGACGCGGATGTTCTTGTAGTTGAACATCCCAGGGAAGAAGTTGTCGATCTCCATCGTGACGTTGAGGATGTGGCCGATCCTGGAGAAACATGAGGAAATGTTCAAGGCGGCTTGATAAGTACAAAAATTTAGGACTTAAAAACTATCATCATCTCAACATCTAGGCCTTAAAAACCATCAAAAGAATAGAGATGTTGAGAGTCTTGGGAGATGATACCAAAGAGTGTAGTGATGATAAGGCTTTGGAAAATGGTCAAGAGAAATAGTGACGTAGTAGACCTTTATTCATGTATTTATGTATATATACACATGATATTTACAGATGTTCATGAGACATAACCCTTATAATTGTGCTCCTCAACATTACCACAAGACGATCGTATTACAGTACTGATACAATGAATATAAATGATATTATGTGAACATATATGTTGTTATAAGCGAGGAGAGGGTTACAGAGGATGACAGAGGGTTAGTTAAGACGTGGAGGGTTGAGCTGTGACGTTCATTGTATGCAAATTTCTGATTAGTGAGAGGTTGGAACTCGAGGTTGATGTTATTATTGTTATTCTAATTATTGGTATTATTTTATTTTTATTAGTGTTATTAATAAGGTTGAAATTATTATGATATCAAGATTATCAATTATTAATTCCTCTTCTAATGGCTGATAGGAAGAATTTATATCTAAATCAGTCAAAGGTTAATGCAAGAGTCAGGTGCTTCAGTCAGTTCGTACGGTATTAGTTCCGTACGCTAGCAGCACAACTCACCCGTTGGTCTTGAGTTCGTCGAGATTGGATGCGTTCCACTCAGACCCCAAGAAGACGTGAGGGAAGATCTCAGTGGCAGCGTCCATCTGTCCCAGGATCGTGAGCATCTCCTGGTCTATGTAAGATTTGTACTTGAACAGATCCATCGCAAGATCTTTCTCCAACTTCTGGCGGATAACTTTAGACGTCACTTCGTCGATGTCTACACTCATCATTATTTCCTTGAGCTTACTTCTTATCAGCTGCTGGGTCTCCTCTCTGGGGAAATACAACATTTTCCGAATATTTTTGCCATCTTACGGTTATTCAGCAGGGCCTATACTTTCAAAAAAAGTTAAGAGATCGTAAGTTCATGAACCAATCATTGACGGTTTTTCATGCAGAATCCACCAATCATAGACAAGAAAATAGAGCGTAAGTACTTACGTTCACTTAGCGAGTTTTAAAAGTATGGTCCCTGGTAAACAACTCCATGCAGACAGTTTACCAATATTTTTGCCATCTTACGATAATTCAACAGGTAAACAACTCGATGCATACAGTTTTAAATGTTCCATAAATAAATATAAACACTTAAGTACAAATTAATTATCATCGCAGACTACAAACAAGACCAACAAATAAAATGATATAATATATTTATATTTTTAAATGTCTCACTTGCAAGTAAGGGTCTCAGGTGATGGCGGTCGCTTGCTGAGCAGCGACGCCATGGCGTTCCATTCATTAAGACGGCTTTGGTCTGTAGTAAGGCTGCGCTTGTAGTAAGCCAGCCAGTCATGGCTTAAGCCACCCTCGTAGTGACACTGCGACCTGGCGTGGCCGCAGTGCCGGTGCAGTACTTGTAGTGCTGACCTGTGGGTGTAGTAGTTATGAGTGCACGTACAGTGCAAATGCAGTGTAAGCGAGTGCAGTGGCAGCATAATCACACTGCAGTGTAGGGAGAGAGCATATAAGCAGTGTCATGGCACTGCAGTGTAGGGAGAGAGCATATAAGCAGTGTCATGGCACTGCAGTGTAGGGAGAGAGCATATAAGCAGTGTCATGGCACTGCAGTGTAGAAGAAAGCATGAGCAGTGTCATGGCACTGCAGTGTAGGAGAGAGCATGAGCAGTGTCATGGCACTGCAGTGTAGGGAGAGAGCATATAAGCAGTGTCATGGCACTGCAGTGTAGGAGAGAGAGCATGAGCAGTGTCATGGCACTGCAGTGTAGGAGAGAGAGCATGAGCAGTGTCATGGCACTGCAGTGTAGGAGAGAGACGAGACGAGACGACACAATAGTGTACGCCAAGTTAGCAATAAAAACAGGGACAATTTCCAGCACTCCGTGGGAATTCCGGGACAATACTGAGACGAGACGTCCCGGTTAAAATAGGAATGCTAAAATTTCCCGGAATTTTACTATTTTTTAACGAGATATACTAGTTAATTCTTAAAATGTAATCTAAATAATAAATTGTTTCAAAAATTCTGATCTGATCAATATTTTAGCGCATTTTCTCATTTATGGAAAAAATGCACTATTGTGCTCGCCATGTCCGTCCGTCCGTCTGTCTGTTTGTCCGTCCGTCCGTCTGTCTGTTTGTCCGTCTGTCTGTTTGTCCGTCCGTGACTTCACGTTTTCGGCGACGAAAAAATGCGCTCTCTGTCACTCACTGCAGTGATTACTGAGTTATATTTTTTCTGTTTGCAGCGTTTCAGGCATTTTACTATGTAAATGACATCGCTTTTGTCCACCTAGCAAATTTGTCAGGCCTGAGTGAAATTTAAAACATAACTAAGTATTAGAAATGCGCAGCGGGAGGAATCATTAAAATTTTTTACATCATTTCGTTTCAGATTATAACGAAAAAAAAAAAATTTTTCACAATTGGACAGCTCACAAGTTTCTAAATTCTGAACGGATCGGCACAAATTTCAAACAAATCTAATCACTAGTTAGACTGCGCGGTAGGAAGCGTAGTAGATTTTATGTGTCGATTCGTTTTTTATTTATACTTCGGTCATAAAGTACCAAGGCTAGTAGGTGTTCGTTATGAGTCTACATCCAGCAAACAAGTTTTACGAAACAAATGTCTGCCAAGGAAACAATTATAATTACTTCTTTTTACCAATCTTTAGTTTAACACGTTGACTACGAAGTGGTACATATGCGTACCACGAAATGTACTATTTCTCCAGAACGTAGTAGTACATAATTCAGGTTGCCTAAAATTGGCCAATTCCGATAACAAAAAAGGCCGATAACTCAAAATATACTAGTTTATTTGTAGGTTCCACTATAAAAATTCCATTCATTTTCTTTTTGCAGTATTTAAAGTTTAATTAGGAAGTACTCCTATCATAAATTTTAGCCGGCCAACGCAATTGAGAAAAACTAAATCACGGAATTTGTCCGGAAAAATGACCGTCTGGCAACCCTGTTTAAAAACAGTACAAAAAATGAAATAATAGCACAAGATGAAGCAATCGTAGTCAGCGTGTTAAAATTGAATGGCCGAGAGTTCAAACGAAAAAGTTCAGAGAGCTAAAGGGGGTACGTTCTCTACTTGGTGGGGACTAATTACTCTCATCTGGGGTAGGCTACAGCTGATGATGGCATGAGAGACTTTCTTCAATGCTTCGCTAGAGTGTAAACTTAGGCTTAGGTTAACCGAAATCATAACTTACAACGTATTCATTTACTGTTCTCACGTGGATCTCGGGTATTGAAATTCAATGGAGTCGCATCTTCATTGCAGATGTTCTCAAGTTTGTCTAATGCTACATCAGAGTCTTTATTTAGGCCGGAAGTATATTTCTCCAGCCGTACAGCTAACCAACGTCGGCACGAAAGAGATGTCTAAACATGCCCGATGTGTTGCCATCATTCAATTTTTAAATATCGCCACAAAGTTTGCCACGACTATTTGCTTGGTTTATACCCCGGTCATCATAGGTCTCGCCTATTCTTTGCTTATCAAAATATTATTAGACACCCTGCTGACTCGTGGCGTCTTGCAGGGCCTGAGAAAGCCCTCCCACACTCTACCAAGCGGGCGGACCAATCGACACTGCGATGAAGAAGTTACACGCACTGATCTTGTATGGTTCTGATCAGACGCGATTGAACGCTCAACCGCAACATCATTCACTAAACATTCAGCCATACATCGCGATGTCTGCCCACTACAGCCAAATTAGTTTAGCAGCCAACTGTCGCCAAATCTGTCCATAAATGGCAACTGTCCATCAACACTCAAGAGTTAACTTGATATTCCTTGACCAAGCGTTCGGAATGTTTCGTTTTCTTTCCGTATGGTAAGAAATATCTTGTTTCGTCTTGGACATATTCCAGACATGTCACGTTTCTTTTTATTTCTATGTCTCGTATCGCTCCATAATTACCGGGACGACATAAGTTTTAACGTCCGGGACAGATATTTGTTCTGGGACAATTATTCCCCCGTCTCAATATTTTTTCCCGGAAATTTCTTGTCTGGTCTCGTTGTCCCGGTTCATTTCGAGAAAATTATTCCGAGACGCAGGTGTCTAAGCAGCAGCAGTGTAGGGGAGAGCAGCAGCAGCAGCAGCAGTGTAGGGGAGAGCAGCAGTAGCAGCAGCAGTGCAGCAGCAGCAGTGTAGCAGCAGCAGTGTAGGGGAGAGCAGCAGCAGCAGCAGTGCAACAGCAGCAGTGTAGCAGCAGCAGCAGCAGCAGCAGCAGCAGCAGCAAGTGTAGGGGAGAGCAGCAGCAGCAGCAGTGCAACAGCAGCACTGTAGCAGCAGCAGCAGCAGCAGCAGCAGCAGCAGTGTAGGGGAGAGCAGCAGTAGCAGCAGCAGTGCAGCAGCAGCAGTGTAGCAGCAGCAGCAGCAGCAGTGTAGGGGAGAGCAGCAGCAGCAGCAGTGCAACAGCAGCAGTGTAGCAGCAGCAGCAGTGTAGCAGCAGCAGTGTAGCAGTATCCTAACACTGCAGTAGCAACAAGTACAGGAGTTGCAGGACAGCAATACAAGGAGTCATACCCCGCGGCGACGCATGGCATCTCTTTCATTTCCAACACATTCTAACTTTCGGCATTTTTCTTAGTTCTGAAGGCTCATTTTACCACGTTTTTTTAGCTCGCTTTCGTGTCCGTCTGTCTGTCTGTCTGTTATCTTGCAATCGATATTTATACTCATTTTGCTGAAAGAAATTTTAGTCGTTCGACTACGGATATCATTTTTTGTTTCAAAAGATTACTGTTTTTCATTTGGTTGTAAAAAGAACCTTAGAAAAACAAGGTTTTAAGAAAAAGAATAACTACAATAAAGTTGACTTCACAAATAGAAACCATTGAACTATCTCGAAAACGAGTTACACTAACTTATAAGAATGCTGAATTCTAACAATTTGAGGGAAAATGTGAGTTGAATTTACTCATAAATATACACATACCCAGTACAGGTTTATTATCGAATTATTTTATGTCTATTGCAGATAACCGTTCTGAGGCTAACCGAGCTCTTATAAAATGCCACACAAAATAAGTCAGTCTTGATAACAGCTCTGTTATCGTACATCATGTTAAGCAGGTCTTATCTAAACACTGGCAAGTGTATAAGAGCATCTGCATTGCGATCATTTCAGCTGCAGCGCTATAAGTAGCAGCTGTCAGGCCAGCAGGTGTAAAATGCAGATGCAAGCAGCTGATGCAGCTGCTGCAGCCCTACAAGTACCAGCTGCTAGGCCAGCAGATGTAAAATGCAGAGGCAGGCAGCTGATGCAGCTGCTGCAGCCCTACAAGTAGCAGCTGCTGACCAGCAGGTGTAAAATGCAGAGGCAGGCAGCTGATGCAGCTGCTGCAGCCCTACAAGTAGCAGCTGCTAGCCAGCAGGTGTAAAATGCAGAGGCAGGCAGCTGATGCAGCTGCTGCAGCCCTACAAGTAGCAGCTGCTAAACCAGCAGGTGTAAAATGCAGAGGCAAGCAGCTGCTGCAGCTGCTGCAGCCCTACAAGTAGCAGCTGCTAGGCGGCCAGCAGGTGTAAAATGCAGAGGCAAGCAGCTGCAGCAGCTGCAGCAGCTGCTGCAGCTGCTGCAGCCCTGGCAAGGTCATCCATGAAGGGCACGCCACTTCATCTGTCCATCCCAAGCCAGCACAACTCGTACAAAACCACTACACTCCAGTACCGAACTAACGTAGAAACAATCGCGAACAAGCGAAGAACATTAAAATAATCGTAGAACATTCGTACTACTATCGTAGAACATTGAAGCAATCGTAGAACATTCGCACAAAAATCGTACACAGTTTGTGCTACTATCGTAGAACGTCCGTACAACTATCAACGAACATTACTAGAGACTTTCTATATATCAATGCCTCTTCCCAGAACTGTTAAATATTTTTATTTTTGAACGATGACACATTTATAAAGATATAAAGAAAAATTATTTTGTATTCTATTCGTTTTTTTTGTGCAGCAAAGATTACGTACAATTCGCATGCGACATTATCGCATTGTCCTTGCAGGTGCTGCTGCTAGGTGCACAGCAAATGTGAAGATTTATACGTAATGTTAAAGAGACATGTAACTTACGGTATAAGAGTAGACGACTCGTCATGGAATGAGACAATAAGCCAGCACGGCAGCGGCCAGCTCGCTGATCATATCCCAGGGCAATGCAATCAATGCCATTCAATCCAAGCCAGGGTCTGAGATACGCGACTCTGCCACCTTACACTGAGAGAAATGAGTGGGTCACTATAGAGACACACTCAGAGATACGAGTGTGTCTCTGCATGCATGGCAGAGAGTCAGCATACAGATCTCTGTACCACCTCTTCTTTACCATGAAGCCCCGGGGTTATGAGATAGACAATAGTACATTGCCTTAATAAACCAAGTGTGTTTTACTACGTAAATTGTTAAGGTCAACTTTGAAGTGGACGTTTTGTTGAGCCCTCGAGAAGCTTCACAACAGAGCTAAGAGGTTGACATTTGTAAACAGAACAAATGCTCATAGCTCGTTTGTGGCAGACTACACCGAGCATTTCGCACGCATGTCTTATACCAAGAGGCTATGTTATTCTATGACAACGGCGTCTGATCTGTTAATTTAAAAATCGTAGATTATATTCCCCATCAAAGACCGTAAATATTTTACAAAAAAAGAAGCAATTCGTCTCCATTTACTATAATGTTTGAAGGTGCTACAACTCAGGCTGGTGAAGGGCGCGCTTTGAAAGACGTACTCGTATGCAGCATTCTTTATGAACTTGCAGTAAATGTGGCCCATGTGACATTATAAGTAGCGTCATTGCAGTGAGACTGACGTCCATAAAATATGGCTTCATCGAACTCTAAAAAGTCAAATGTGGTTCGAAGAAATTCGTGAGGAAGAGAACAGGGGAAGATTAAGTGAAAACAGAATTTAGAATAACTTCTACAGATTTATTTCAAGAACTTTTGCACCTGTCTAAAAGGGTATTGATTTCATGAAGAAACTAACGTTCATGGCGTCATTTATGTTACAAAACAGCGTACAAAATTCTCTTTGTTTCGACAATGAATGAATAATTAGGGGTAAATCCGCAGCAAGAAGAAAACGTACGTAGAGCAACGGTCCTTCTGCACTAGTGGCATTTCCTGCAAGAGAGTTTGAGGCTTGTGCAACATTCCTACGACCAGCTTTTGTCCTGAACCTTCACTCCAAATGCCATATTTTTTTTAAAGGCCTCCCACACTCACCATTCCAACAAAAAAAAAAAGAATTGATTTTATTAATTAAAAACAGGGAATGGTTTCATGTCAATGATCAGGGCCCCGACCTTAACGCCTCTGATGGTGGCCTACACCGACTCCATATTGAGCATAGCGATGTCCGCGAACTACAACTTTCTTACCAAGAATTTGGAGAACTTATATTTCTAAGTATATAATTAATGAAGTGGGCGCGTTAACACAAACGTACACTACACCAAGTGCTAGTAAATGCAGTTCAAGTGATCGGAAGCTACACACAAAACACAACACTACAGCTAACGCACGATACAGTGTCCCAAAACATCCGCTGTACGCGATAAACTGCATCAGTGCAGTCGCTTTCTTCGCGTCAACGTTGAACAGCACTAAGAGTTGATAACAATGCACCGAGTCAACGAGAGATCATTGCACATGTAGGCAGGCATGTTGACAAATTCTAAGCTGAATGCCAGGGGCCATACTTTCAAAACTCGCTAAGTGAACGTAAGTACTTACGCACTATTTTCTTGTCTATGATTGGTGGATTTGGCTTGGTAGGCTGTCATTGATTGGCTGATGAATTTACGATCTCTTAACTTTTTTTTTAAAGTATAGGCCCAGGTTGTTGTGCAATCGTCGAGTCAGAGTTTGCGTCTATGTAGATCAGCTTGTTTAGCACCTAATTATGGGTTACTTATAATTAGTTTACACACGATTTGCGGTGAATAAATAGCGATCTATATAGTGAGTATATTTTCGCCATTATCGAAGTAACTAAAATTACACCGAATTAAGCTGGATCAGTAACCTTCGATAATGACACATGATTCGAATATCGTTAACTTTGACAAGATGCCGCTATTTTAACAGCATTAATTAACACTGATTCTTGGAAGGGTACAACGAAGGGCGAGTAAGGGGAGGTAAGGGAGGCATCACGCATCACCACATTCACTTTCACGACAATAAAAAACATACACAACCCACAGCTTCATCCACACAACGCACAGCATCATCCACACAACCCTAAGCTTCATCCACACAACCCACAGCTTCATCCACATAACCCACAGCTTCATCCACACAACCCACAGCT
>NW_025933897.1:0-668 GCF_000764305.2 Hyalella azteca
ATTTTCTCATTTATGGAAAAAAGGCGCTATTGTGCTCGTCATGTCCGTCCGTCCGTCTGTCCGTTTGTCTGTCTGTCTGTCCGTCCGTGACATCACGTTCTCGTCAACGAGAAAATGCTGTTTCTGTCACTCACTGCAGTGAGTACTGATCGAGTTATATTTTTTGATCATTCGAAAGCGTGTGATGATCGATACCGGACATACAGCTTAACCGGAATGTGCGCGATACCATGAGCCTTAATGGCCTGGTGATAGCACCAATCATTCTTCCGGGATAGACACTCAATTGACTGTTGATGACGTCAGTTATTGCTGCAGGACCGTATCACAATTATCGGATTATTCGTCATGTATCGATAAAGGAGAACTTTATTAATGTCAGATGAATGCTTCAAAAATTGCTTTATGATGGCCACAACATAACCTGAAGATTTTTTTTGTATTAATTAACCTAATTTTAAAATATCAATTATTTTTGTATCAACTGGTAGTCGAATGATTATTTCAGCATCAAAACTGCTCCTAGGGAACTGCACTAAAGCTTGATGATGGAATCGGTTATGGCTCCTGGGGCTATACTTTCAAAATTCGCTAAGTGAACGTAAGTACTTACGCTCTATTTTCTTGTTTATGATTGGTGGATTTTGCTTGAAAGGCCGTCAATGATT
>NW_025933898.1:0-1318 GCF_000764305.2 Hyalella azteca
AACAGCCAAAATAAATGTGCGGCGCAAAACATCAGACACATAAACACTAACTTTGCAAAAATTCTATACTTATCACATTTCAATGCACTATAGTCTACACCATCTCTGTTATGCCTAAAATCATATTAGAATGTTTTAGACCATCTCTATCGTGTCCATCATCATATTAGAATGCTTTAGAGTTTAGACCATCTCTATCGTGTCCATCATCATATTAGAATGCTTTAGATCATCTCTATCGTGTCTATCATGATATTAAAATGCTTTGGACTATTTCTATCATTTTAATAATCATATTACAATGCTTTGGACGATTTCAGGTCACCGACCCCTCGTCATCACCGGCCATCACGTCACGGTACTGCAGTGCACAGAACATCGTCAACTTTAACGCGACCTCCAACAGACTGCAAGTGCGCTTCAGGTCCGACTTCTCTGTGACGGCCAGAGGCTTCCGCGCTCGATACTTCTCAAGTAATGACTTGGTCTATTGAATACAAAATTTATGAATTGAATATTAGATTACAGCTAAGTAAAAGATATGTTCATATGTTACGTGGGACAGTATAAACTTTGCATAACACAATCACCTTTAAGGTCATAAAGTTTTGTGTCAGTTGCCAATTGGCTTTGGACAAGTGAGCAGTGTGCGTTTGTTGTCGAGGCGCACTTCTCTAATGCCCGTTCCACCATCGCTGCTCAACGAGCATTCCGTGCTCGGTTCCGTATTCGTCCTTCAGGTCGGGTTCCTAATTGGAAATCGAACTCATTTAGTGCAAATTATCTTAAAGCAATTGTTTAAAATGACTGTCCAATGACCCTACCTCATTTGAAGCCAAGCCTACCTACGCCAAGCCATCGCCAACATACCCCCTCAATGTGCTTCAGCAAGTTGAACGAAACTTCAAAAATCGACTAACTGAATGCAATGACAACTGACGACGCTATTTGTTGGATGTCATCTTAAAAACTAAATGATACAAAAATTCAAGTAATGTCTTTTCAAAAAAAAATTGATGATATCTTTAATTGTTATTGAGCTTTCAATTCAGAAAGTTTCCGTAAATCACCCTGTATTATGGATTTAAGAAAAAATATTTTAGCATTTTCAAATATCGTCTCACCTTTCGTTATAATTTGTATTACACGAAAAAATACCGTTTCATTGATACTTCGAGAATGGTATGATACTTCACTGTAAATTAATTCAGTTTTTTGTCTATTATTCAGATTGTCATAACGAACTGACCGGTCCTCACGGAGTAATCGAAAGCCCCAACTTCCCCTTGCCCTACCCCCACGACCGCAACTGCTCCTG
>NW_025933899.1:0-15846 GCF_000764305.2 Hyalella azteca
CCAGACTTGCTCCTTGGAGCAGTTGAGCGGCAGCACTTCGATGGCCCGCGTCTTGTCGAGGTCGCTGAGCGCTCTGGCGAACAGCTGCACCGCGTCGTACACCAGCGCCAGTTCCGTCTGCCGGTCAATTGGAAAATAATTCAATACAAAAAGAAAATTCATAGCAAATTCAACATATTTTCCGAAGGAAATAGGGGCGAATTGACTGAGAATTCAATCCCTAGAAGGAAATTCAAAGCAAATTCAACATATTTTCCGATGGAAATAGGGAAGAGTTTACTGAGAATACAATACCCAGAAGAAAATTCAACGTGAATTCAACCTATTTTCCGATGGAAATAGGGACGAATTGACTGAGAATTCAATCCCAAAATAAAATTCACAGCAAATTCAACATGTTTTTCGAAGAAAATGGGTAACGAATTGACTGAGAATTCAATCCTAAAGAAAATTCAAATATAATTCAACATATTTTTCTATAGGAAAAGATGCATTTTAATCATATAATGGTTTAACTCATTCCACTATTTTCCTATTAGGAAGATATTAGGATAAATTTCACAAGTGCCTGCTCCTTCTGGGGGTTAATTCATTGATAATTTAATCACGTTCACTGATAATAATAATTATTCACACTGATAATTCAGTTCAAGAAGAAAAATATTGTGATTACTTTCGTTCGCGACAGCTCTGTCTAGGGGCGAAATCACTCACTAAGAATTCAATGACAAAATTAGAGCTCATGAGGCCACTTCAATCTGCTTTTCTGAGTTGAAACATTAGAGTGAATTTGGTTGTCTTTTATTAATTTATAAAAATCTTCAATTATTTTTGGAGGACTACGGAAGATATTTACCGGCTTTGGAAAAATTTTCTGGTTAACAAAGATTTTGTGCGCAAAGGTATAATGATCATATAAATGATTAGAAAATACCATTTTAAAAATTAAATCTACATAAAGAGATTTAAAGTTCATTAACAGTTTTTTTAAACCGCAAATATAATTAAAGGAAATATTGAATATCATTTTTTCCACTATATATGAGTGGAAAATTTAAACTTCTTAGAAATATGATAATCCACCATCAAACGTTTTGATCTAAGAATGAACTTGTCATTTTAAATTAAAAAGAAAATTTCGGTATTTATTAAATATTTCGGTAAAGCCATTCCTCGCTCGAAAAATGGTATCAATCGATATACATGTTAACACCCAAAACGTTTCCGCTTCATGATCTGAAGTTATGTTCAAACCAACAATTTTCGGAAAACTTCACAACTCTCTTAATTAAGTTCGCTGAAGTTCGTAGACTTCATAAATTATTAAAGTTCGGAAACTTCATAACTTTCTAAAGTTCATGAACTTCAAAACTTAGTCAAGTTCTCTCACCGGCATCATACTGAAGTTCGGAAACTTCATAACTTATTAAAGTTCACGAACTTCAAAACTTAGTCAAGTTCTCTCACCGGCATCGCACTGAAGTTCGTAAACTTCATAACTTATTAAAGTTCATGAACTTCAAAACTTAGTCAAGTTCTCTCACCGGCATCGCACTGAAGTTCGTAAACTTCATAACTTATTAAAGTTCATAAACTTCAAAACTCAGTCAAGTTCTCTCACCGACACGATTTCACCACCGAAAATATTCCCAGAGTCGTCGAGATCAGCAGACCAATCGCGCAGAATTTGCTGCAGAGTTCCGTCACTGAGGTTAATGAGACGCAGAGCTGTGGTGTTGGTGCCAGAGTATTTGAAGTCTTCCAGGTCCACAGTGTGCAGGTCCTGGTGTAATGATACGATGGGGAGGATTCTTAGCAAATTGATCTAATATTTAGACTATAATATCATATTGTACCATATTTATATCACAATAATTAATCTTCATTCTAAAATACCCGATAAATTCAATTGCTTCAAATCATTTCCATCAAAACTGATCACAGCAGAACATCGTATTTGGATTTTCAGGGTAGTTAAAATGGAAATGATTTATCGCGGCATAAATCACAGCATTTAATGAAATCTTCCCTAAACACTGTATACATAGTGTGGGAAAATTATGCTCTAGATACCATGTGCTCTTTGTAACAATTTCAGTAAAATAGTAAGAAAAATCAAAATTAATTTTTCTAATATTGATTAGCATTGACAATTGATAATTTTTAGCGCATTTTCTCATTTATGGAAAAATGCACTATTGTGAAAAATGCTCGCCATGTCCGTCTGTCTGTCTGTCTGTCCGTCTGTCCGTCCGTCCGTGATCTCAAGTTTTCGTCGACGAGAAAATGCGTTCTCTGTCACTCACTGCAGTGAGTATTGAGTTATATTTTTCTATATATGAGAAACTGCGCAAAAAAACTGTAAAACTGTCCACAATTTATTTTAAAAACCAATTGTTGAATAAGAGGATCGAAGTATGATAATGGCTATAGTGGAGGGGAGTGCTCACCAAAGAAGTGATGAAGTAGTGGTGATAGGCCGTCATCAGGCCTATCTGCTGCGCCTGCTTCAGCAGGGAATGTATTTTGGAGCGATGAACTTCAAGCAGGATGTGCACAATTCCTGATAACTTGATTGCCTTCAGAAGCTCCCTGGGCAGGGTAATTAGAATACAGGAATATACAGTAGCTCATTGTAAGGTAATGGCGAGGAAAAAAGTGTGATGACATTTTCAATGCAATAATGTTCAGTATAAGAAATTGAAGTCACAAGTCAGATATTGTTGTTGGAAATGTAATACAAAATAAATGATAGTAAGAGACACAATATTAATTTGCATATCATACGCAATTCTACCATCGTTCGAAAAATTCATGCATGTTAGTTGATAAAGGCGCATATTTCTAAAGATAATATAACTGAAGATATAATAAGGATCTTTGACATCATATGTAATAAACTGAATTATTCTTCTCTAATTATTGTATTCTTTCTCTTTTTTTATTAGTGGGCATCTAATCAAATAAATAAATATTTTATTACCTCATCACCTTTCAGCACATATATTATCAATAACTTCTGAAATGTTTTTTTCGTTTCTTGCTTAATTAAATTGAAATCAATCAATTCTTTACTTTATTTCTCCAAGTACACTCGGAGGAATGAGCGATATTTCGTCCAAATAACGATGTACTTCTTGTTCCTATGTGAGTCATCCTCACCCAGCTTGACGCCTCAAATGGCGTATCAGTGCTACCAGCTGAACGTGTCAATACTTGGTCTATTTGACCCATCAATTTTCAGTGTGTAGATTTGATTCAGCTCATCCTAAAGAATAACCTGTATCTCTGTGTATATTTAATTCAACTGATCTTAAAGGATAACCTGTATATTTATGTATATTTGATTCTACTGATCCTAAAGAATAACCTGCATCTCTGGGTATACTTAATTCAACTGTTCCTAAAGTATAACTTGTATCTCCGTGTATATTTAATTCAAATTATCCTAATGGATAACTTGTTTCTCTATGCATATATAATTCCACTGATCCTAAAGGATAACCTGTATCTCTGTGTATATTTAATTCAAGTGATGCTAAAGGATAACCTGTAATCCAGGCCGCGAGGCAGGTCCCTGAGCGTGACCCTGAAGGCGTCATCTTTAAGGAGTTCCTTCACCCGCAGGAGTCCTTCGCTGGAGTCGCACACGACAACCAAGTCCTGCCACCCCAGCGCCTGTAGGACCGACCTGTACGCCTGGGAGGGGAGAAGTGTGTAACGTGGGGTAGTGGCGTGCTGGGGTGTGTCATTGGTGTGTTATTGGTGTGTTATTGGTGGGTTATTGGTGAGTTATCGCTGGAGTCGCACACGACAACCAAGTCCTGCCACTCCAGCGCCT
Organism: Hyalella azteca; assembly: GCF_000764305.2. Lineage (NCBI taxonomy): Eukaryota > Metazoa > Arthropoda > Malacostraca > Amphipoda > Hyalellidae > Hyalella > Hyalella azteca. The sequence continues at coordinate 3,842 of NW_025933899.1, forward strand.
GTAGGACCGACCTGTACGCTTGGGAGGGGAGAAGTGTGTAACGTGGGGTAGTGGCGTGCTGGGGTGTGTTATTGGTGGGTTATTGGTGTGTTATTGGTGTGTTATTGGTNTACAACAAATACGACTCATATACGACTACGGTATAAATAAAGTTTAACACAGCATCTGGAGTTGACGCACAGCGGCCAGAGTTGAGGGCGGAGAGCAGAGATTGATCGGTCATTGTTTTATTACGGTATTAATCTGGTTAAATACGGTTAAATACTGTATAAATCAGGTATAAATACGGTGTAAATACGGTATAAATACGGCATAAATACGGCATAAATACGGTATAAATACAGTATAAATACGTTATAAATACGGTATAAATACGGTATAAACACGGCATAAATACAACATAAATACGGCATAAATACGGTATAATACGGTATAAATACAGTATAAACACGTATTCAAACAGTATCTGGACTCACGGCGGCCAAGGTTGACGGGGGCGGGTGGAGATTGACTGGTCATTGTTTTAATATGGTATAAATACGGGTTAATATGGCATAAATACGGGTTAATATGGTATATATACAGTGTTACACAGTATCTGGAGTGTACTCACGGCTGCCAGGGTTGACGGGGGCGGGTGGAGATTGATTGCAAAGGGCGGCCGTCTGTTCTGCCAGCGCGCCATAAGCAGCGGCACCTCCAGATGGTCGCAGGCAGTCTGTACGCTGCCGCCATCTGTAGACCCTGCGAATATGGCCGCTACGCCGGTCTGCAGCATCGCGCACGCTGGCCATCAGCAACGGGCTTAATTTTAGTACGTGTACGCAACGCGGACTTTTATCATTTAATTATGAAGTAATTTGCAGTTGTGAGAGAAAATACCAAATTTGGCATTTGTCTTCCATTTTAAACATATAAATAGTAGGACATACTCAAAGACACTATAATTTTTTTATCTTTCTCCTCTGTGAACACGTAAATCCTGATAACTTATTTTCTAATAAGTAATAATAATTTGAGTTGTATAATAATTTTTTTAAGTCTATCATTATTGCTCCAGCATTAAGGCACCTTTTTTATAAGCTGCCATAGAGTCGCCAGGTTTGACAGTCTCGATAATTGCCGACAATCTGCTGTGTGCCAACAGCTTTCGATTGCCGTTGATTGCCTCGATTGCAGCGCGGAAAACTTGCTCCTCCCGCAGGCTGGGCTCATCGAAGATTGCGCCTGAGATTGCGGCTATAATTATGAAACTATTTCGCGGTGCATTGTTAAATAAAATGAAAATCTGCATATCGTGGAAAATTCTTCGATTTCTGATGTATTAACAATTTTTGCCTGGTCTTGCAACTTCGGCTGAAAACTATAGAAAATTGCTTACATTAGACTTTTTGAATTTATATACAGTCTACATAAATATCATTTATATTATTAATAAAAATTTAAGATGTATTTAAATTGCAATTCCATCAAAAAAATAATAACTGAATTATTAATTTCGTTAAAGTGGCATTCCTCAAACAATTCAACACGTATTTATTTTTACAGGTAAACAATTCATCACGTAAAAAATAACTGAAATAAAAATTCCGTTACAGTGGCAATACTCAACAATTCGGAGCGGAAATTCAAATATGCACGTGACTCCGGTACCCAATTTTTGATACTCGATGCATTAAACATCGCACCTTCAGCCGTCCGGTGAAAAACGTGAAAATTTCTAAACATAAAAATTCACAGAAATATCCATGAGTATTAAAAGCTCAGCATCGAGTGGAGTATTGATACAGGTATAAATAATTATTATTATAACTATAACAGTAATAATAAAGTGAAAATATCAACAACAGTGACAGCCATCATGGTAATGCACTCGAATTTTTTCCAGTCGCAAAAGTTATTAATACATGAGTAGGAAAAATTAGTTTAATTTTCCGAAAATAAAACGGAACAAAAGTTACAAAGTTAATACGAGCATAAATTATTATTATAACTAAAACAGTAATAATAAAGTGAAAATATCAACAACAATGACAGCCATACCGGTAAAGCACACGAATTTTTTTCCAATCGCAAAAGTTATTAATGTAAGAGTAGGAAAAATTAGGTTAATTTTCTGAAAACAAACGGGATAAAAGTTATCAGCGCGAAGTTAAGCCGAGTGTAGTTTATCAAAAATAAATTCTTCAATACTACGAGCGAAAATATGCAAAGGTTATTTCATTAGCACAAATTCATCATTTGCGCTTAATCAATCAAAATTTAGTTTCGTTCGAACAATCTGCTAAAGTATTGCTATGATTAAAAAATATCCTCGCGCTTCCAGTTAAATAGTTAATGCTCATTATTGATAAGTAATAAATAATATAATAAAAGAATATCTGCCTGAAATTGCTATTGTTATTTTTGAAATGAGTATTGGCCCATAAATAATTGTCATGCATTGTTCAGATGGATACCAGACTGTGATTTTTATACTCTAATTTATTAAGAGTAACTACCGAAGAACAAATGCCTTCTGGAAGTTGATATCCAAATAAAGACTGAAGATAAGAAAAATAAATTTAGACAAAATATATCCCTCGCTGGCTTTTGGGTTTCACTGTTATTTTCAACGTTATTGTACTTTTCAATGTCAATACCCACATAAATAACTTACTTACTTTCTGAACACTCCTGCAGCCATTTAATCTGCTTTAATCACTCTTAATATTTAAATACTTTACGCACCAACAGCAATTTAGTCTGCGGTAATTACTCTTAATAATTAACTAACTTCACGCACGTTTAATCATTTGGTCTACGGTAATTATTTTTAATATTAAACTAAATTTAGCCCCAACAGTCAATTAGTTAGCCGTAAGTACTCCTAATATTTAACTAACCTTATGCACCTACAGCAATTTAGTCTGCGGTAATTTCTCTTTTAACCAACTTCACGCACCTGCAGCAATCTAGTCTGCGCTAGTTACTAGTCACATTTAACTAACATCAAGCAACTGTCTCTAATGTCCAAGAGTAGTTTGTGGATACAAATCAAAATGCAGTTACCAGTAAATAAATTAGCTTTGAGTTCACTGTGTTATTGAGACGCTAAGTCAACAGCTTATACAGGACATGCATCACGAGGACAAGAGACAAGAACCTTGCGGCGGGCGGAAGTAAAAGTCTATAAAAAGGCTGGGTTTCTTAGTTAAATACCCCAGTAGTTAACAGCTGCGATGCCATGTAACAATAGTTAGAACTAATCCCAGGTAGCAAGTTGTGAAGGACTATAAGTCCACACAATAAATGAAGCAAAACAAGCGCTTTTTTTAATATTATACATATATTTAGTTATTCAGCTCCACTAATACTTTTCGCCGTGAAAGGTTCTGCAAGTTAATTTTAATAAGATTTTGAGACTGAATACTGCATGTTCATTATGAAGAATCGTGAACCAAATTACTCACCTATTCTGACAATATCTGACTTGCCGGCCGCGTCGTTGATGTGCAGCAAAAGCCAGCAGGATATTAAAGTTGATTGCAGAGCCATCATTTTTTAGGCTAAATGAAAAGTTGCTTAATTATTTTGTTCTTAATATCACTAAAATATATCGGTTTAGTTATTATTAAATCGATTCAGGATAACAGAAATTATTGGATAACAGGATTAAAAAATTACAGGAATTACTTAATCGGAGCAACGCTGGTAATAAACAAATTCTCTACACATATTATATAGAAAATCAAAATCAACCGCGCTATCGCACAATGTAATGCTAATAAATCCTGCAGAAATTTCAATCAGCAATATCCATAATTTCCCTTACCCTGGAGGCCTGAACAATCCAAAGTTCTGTGAGAAGCTATCAAGTCTAAGTTTGGGAAGTCGTAAAAATTTATCACTCATGCAAATTTCATCGTAAGCTTTCATGACAAAAACCCTGCTGTCCTCAAAACTTTCACACAAATTCTGGAAGGAAATTAAATTTTTGCAACATCAAAAGCCCCACTGGAAATTTAGTGTGAATGAGGTGAAAAATCATAAATGTAAATATAATAAGATTATATATTAGAATTGGAGGGAATATTATAATGAAATTCGATATCCTAATTACAGGAATAGTCGAAAATCGAATTCCTCCCACAATCAGAGATTCAGGGGAACTTGACCACAATATTATTTAACCTCTTCAAAAATCTAAATGGAATTCCATGCTAAAAAATTGTATCATAAATTTCTTTGAAATTTCTCTTTTTTTAAAACAAAATTTCTTTATTTCCATAAAAATATTTTACAGTTAATTGGCCCCAAATTATTCCGAAATATAAAGAGATTGGTAAACATTTAATAATAATTTTATTGCAATAAAAGACGCTAACAAGTTCATTGTAAACTTAGTAAATATTATTAAGAAATATATGAAATTAAATTAGTGAATGAATTTTTCGACCAAAAGAGATTACTAATTTGACTCTATTGAAAGGATTTCTGTTATATGTCGATGTGTGCATTTGAGTCCAAATATTATAATTATTTATAGTTTATTAATTAATTTATGTATTTACTTATTTATTATCTCACGTTTAAATGAACAATTTACTCAATCTTTTAATCTATGTTTGAATGCCGTAAACTAAACGTCCATTATATTTAACCTACAAAAAATACAGTGTATAAAACACTGAAGCAGGTATTGGCAAACATTGAATATTTCAAATCGGTGTTATATAACAACTAAAAAGTTTTCCGTTGCGAACAATTTCATGATCATAGAATGTTAAAAATAAATTTAACCCGTATTAATAAAAAACACAAATCTTTTATTACCCATTTTTTTTTAATTTAGCGAAGCTCCAGAGCACTGTAGTGGTTTTTGAACGAGATTTCATTTTGTCAATAAAAATTCAAACTTCTCACTGATGAAAAACGAAAAATCCTAGTTATCATTGCAACACTCGCATGAAACAGAGTCAACAGATGCACTACTGTAACAAGATAATAAATAATAAGTGATCAATAGAAATAATTGTTTTAGTTTGTATTCACCAACAGGAGGACATAAATTGTCAATAGTTCAGCTTCTCTTGTCTATTAATATTGAAGGGAGAAAAAATATTTTATTTGTAATGCAAAATTAACCCTCTAGTAATATCGCTGCTAAAAATAATGACACTTGAAATTTTTTTGTCCTCCCAGTTTTTTTTATTACTTATTGTTATCTCCAGTTATGTGTCTGCATTTAAATTTGGTGATCTGATTAATTTGATAACAAAATTCAATGAAAGATAGATTTTACAATTTTATTTATTTAATCAAAAGTATTAATTCAAAATTCTTATTACCAATAATTAATGCTAGTGATTTTCTAAATGTCGTTTGCTCTGAATTTATGTTATTTTTATCTAATCTGGCACTTAGAATTCACGTCATATAAATTATCCTATTTCGGAATTTTTTAATCCGAAGTCCGCGTAAAATTTCTTGGCAACACGTGTGAAATATCACCGAGCAGCGACGCACACCTCACCTCGCGAGAGCTCGCAGCGCACTGGCATTGCCCGTCTCACGAAACTCTAATAGGTTGAAGGATACGTATTTCAGAATTAATCTTTTATAAATCACTAAAAATTATACATATGGAAATAAATAAGTTTATATAAATTTATGAAATAATTTTTATTAGACTTCAAATATTCAAAAAATTTTAATTGAATCATTTTTTTTCATGGATTCAATCTTCCATGCTTAAATTTCACAAGTTTTAGCCTCTCGTATTTTGAAAACATATATAAAGCTTAGGAAATAAATGAACTTATCCAGACACAAAAATTTAAAAATTAAATTCTGTATCCGAAAGAAAAATCTCTCTAACAAGGAAGTAGGTAAACATTATAAATAAAGACAATGAATTGTGGGTGCGAGACCCGCAGCTAGCTGTGATAATTGTGATCATTTTGACATGACATTCAGGGGCTAATCTTCGACCGTGACACCGTTTCATCCATTAATATTAAATGTAAATAATGAATGGATATAAAAATGTAAATCCTTTTGTGAAGACTTTATTATTTTTATTAACGATATTTGGCTTCACAGAACCTGATTACATGAGTGTACATTCAACCCTTGTAATGACATCCTCAGATCAACCTGATTGGGCTTTTCAAAATAATAACAATAATAATAAAATAATATTGATAGTATTATTAATTGTAATAATAATAATAAAAATGAAAATAAGAATAAAATATACCTCACTCCTGGCATTTGAAAATTTAACCTTCAAGCAGCAGAATTTTTTACTCTCTTCTGCCTCAGAAATTTAAATTTCAAATATAGAACGAAACTCAAAACATGAAATAAAGCTACAATAATGTGTGAAAAATCTATAATGAGACAAATCTATTATGAATATTTAGAAATTTAAAATTAGATTTAATTGTAATATTACGATTTGTTTATATCTGAAAGTAACCACAATGAATACGACAATAGCCAACTTCATTCTAGCTTTTAGTATTTATGATACATTGCGCTAGAACCTCTTATTAGAGTAAGTACTCAAATGTTGCAACAGTCATCCTGTACAAATTACTTTGTTTAATAGCTGATTTGATTTATACTGTTTATAATCGTTTTCTATGTATTTGTATTTATATAACTTGTAACATCTATTTTGAGACCAGAAAAAGCGTATTTATTTCCTCGATCCTGATCATGAGATGCTTTACGACTACAGCCATTAAATGAAGCCTTAATTTAGTATTAATAAGATATTCTTTAGAAATTATTCTACTTTCCAGAAATTTCCATGGCGAATTCGACGTTTTACATTTCCCAAAACTCAAGTGTAGCTCAATATTCTTTTAAATCTTCGTTTAATAAATGTTATCCTGCATTACCATCAGATTAGCCCGTCGTTGCTCGGGATCGATAATCGAAGCGATTTCTTAATCCCGAATCACATCATTACAAATCCAGTTAATAATAATAAATCTGCTGAATGATAAATCAAGTGAGACCCATTAGAATTCAAAATTGAATAGAACCAATAAATTTTATTTGTCTCACGTTTTAAAGCATGAAAAGAGCTGTTTTGCGTAATTGCATTCAATTCAAGTAAACGAAATTGAAAATATAGTTTGAATTTTTAGCGCATTTTGTCATTTATGGAAAAAAGGCGCTATTGTGCTCGTCATGTCCGTCCGTCCGTCCTCTGTCTGTGACTTCACGTTTTCGTTGATTTTGAGAAAATGCGCTCTCTGTCATTCACTGCATTGAGTACTAAGTTTTATTTTTGATCAATCCTTCCCTCCATTTCCTCCAATCCTTTCCTTTTCTCCCATTGAGGACAAATCTTCAGATCAAGGTTCTCATCAGCCTCTTTTATATTGCGGCGCCAGACCTTCAACACAGACACACGCATACAAAATATGACAAATATACATAAAATATAGTCCACATCATTAAGAGTAGCTCACACTTGCACCGTCTGCTGTTCCTGGCAATAACCGCAACGCTTTCATTTTTCACGTACAAAACTGCCCGTCATTCAGCTAAACCTGCGCGTTCACCACGACGTGAATGAAGGGACTATATCCCCTAGAGCATCTTGTTATCATCCCCGTGTAATTTGAGTACATTTCTTGCATCCATACATTGTAGGCAGCGAAAAAAAGAAACATGCTACGTTTAGTCCATCAGAACCAATATCCTCCATTGATACCCTCCTTATGTTGTCATCCTTATGAAAACATGCTTTGTATGTTCTTCTTATGACATCCTCCTTACGATTTCCTCCTCACTATATTCTGCTCACTATATTCTGCTTACAATATCCTCTTCATGATATTCTCCTTACAATATCCTGCTCGAGGTATCCTCTCCACAATATCCTGCTTACAATATCCTGCTCGTGAAATCCTTTTCAAAATATCCTGCTTACAATATCCTGCTCGAGGTATCCTCTCCACAATATCCTCCTTACAATATCCTGCTCGTGAAATCCTTTTCAAAATATCCTGCTTACAATATCCTGCTCGGGATATCCTCCTCAAAATATCCTGCTTACAATATCCCCACGACGTAAGCGCGACGATGATGTTTGTCGCTCTCACTTCAGCGCCAGCCAGACAACCGAACTTTAACCGTGCAGTGCAGTGAACTTGGTTAGGTTAGGTTAAATTAGGTTTTGTTAGGCACTTTATTGATTACGAAACTGAATCATGCACTGAATCTAGTGGGCATGCACTTAATCTGTTGTTCGTAGTAGTGAACTAATAAGATTATATAAACTAAAATAATGAACTTAACAAGATGCGGCAATAATATTTATGCCTAGTTATTCCTAACAAAATAATGACAATTCACAAATATCATGAAATAATCTATGAATATCATCAAGATCATTAGTTACAAAATTAAACCAACAGTGAAGCGAAAGCTGCTCTAGAAGAGACAGGACGAAAGTGAGGAGAATCTGATGGTCCGTATGCACAGGCTTCTTCTCTCACTAAAAATGCAAGTAAAATCAAAAGACAAAAATATTAAATAATTAAGTACAAATTTATCACAATAAATTGGAGAAATAACGATAGCTTTTTTATAATATCCTTCTTGATGTCCTATAATATCTTGCGCATGATGTCCTCCTTATGATATCCTGCTCATTATATCCTGCTCGTAATATCCTCCTCATAATATCCTCCTCATAATATCCTCCCATAACATCCTCCTCATAATATCCCTCTTAAGATGTCCTTCTTATGATATCCTCAAAATATCCTCTTGCCTCACAAGGCAAGAGGATATTTTGAGGATAGATCTCGCGACGACATCTAAAACATTGCCGACGCTGCAATGCGCACGTTGCGGATTACCGACAGAAAACATCCTATTGCTGCAGAACGCACGCAGAAAAATGAGTCTGTGATATTGTCCAAAAAATGACACTTATTCTGCCTACAGGTCTGATGCGCCCTGTTCTCCAGGGGAGAATGGGCCAGAATAACCCACGCAGATACAAAAAATACATCACTTTTTGAACGAAGCCTTGTCATTTTTTGAGTGCTGCGGAAACGCTATTAAAGCTCTGCTGCCTGCAAGAATCATCCAGCAGAGATTAAGGAGGAAATCTTAATTAATTACGTTATCTTCTCAGAGAAATTCATTTGTAAATGGAAGTCTGGTTCAGACCGATGAAGCTAAATTGTGCATATTAATAAATTTCGATGTCCTCAGAAGCTATATCAGTTTCCCCTCAGAAGTGTATATTTTTCCCATAATGTGCAAGCTAAAGCCTGGAGAAAACAGGTTTGTAGTTAGAAGCATTTGTTTTAAGTACTGAAATACAGAAAAAACTATTCATATCAATATAATTTTTCTCATGGGGAACTATTTTATTTCACTAGTTTATTATATTTTAAATGTATCATATTACATCGCACCTTCTGGCATAAACCTTCCCCGTATACAGCAGTTGCGGTTGCAAGGCAAACCCTTAATGTCCTTAATCCCACACAGCAGATCCTACACAGAAGCCCTCACACTTTGTTAACGAGGCAATGCGTGTGGGGAAATTGCTTCAATTATTTACCCTTAGATATTCCCCTTGTTCAGGGAATTCATGTCGATTTATAGCAGCGGGTGAACTGAAAGCGATTCCCCAACTTCAAAAAGTTTGGTGTTCTAGGATGTGGTCTTGTGCAAGTACAGGGAAGCATATAGAACATTCAAAAGTGCGTGATAAATGTTTTTAATAATTCCCCGTTTAGTATTTATTACCGAAAATGCAAGTATCGTATCTTATTCTTAATTAAACATGCATTCATGCTATGTTTAATTTTGCTTCACTAATTTTATCTCATAAATTTTGTGCTGTGAAGAAACTTTTCAGGAATGTTACATACAATTTTACAATTATAGATACGAGGAAATTGATGACCCACTCAGAAAATTTGATGGGTCATTGTCTAAATAGTGCATCATTTGTTATTCGTATTATTTTTTCAGTATAGAAAGGACGTTGAACTAGCTGATACGCCCTCTAACCGCGCAAACTGGGTCAGCATGACTCAGACGAGGGCAAAAACTGTATGGCTCCTTGACAAAGACTCCCTCATTTCTCTGAGTGTCGCCTCAGATTGAGTGTTCTTGATTGCCTTGAAAACATAAAGAACATATTAAAGTAATTGAGAGTCCTTCCATTTGCTCCTACATTCAGACGAAGTGTACTCTACTAATTTACAATGTTTTTAGATATTAACACGGTTGTTGAACTTGTGTTTCCCTCCATCGCTGGCTCATGTATAGTTCAGTATCGTGATACAAAATAAAATATAATAAAAGTTTCAAATAATATTTGGACTAAAACATTCGTCCAATACAAAATATCTCCACGGCGTAGTAACGCTGTATGCATGTCGGCTCAGCGCCCGCATCGCCAATGCATTCATCGTATTTTGTGCGGTGCGCGGCCACGGTATTGGACAATGCAGATATTCGCTGGTGAATAAAATTCAATTTGATCGGCAGCCAGTCGCTCGTTGCAAGCAAGATTGATTGGCGTTTTATATTCTCGAATGAAATATGAAATAGTATTCTGTGTATTTATTTACACTCTGAAATGGAGGCCGAAACATTCGGTGATATGCGAGATATTCAATACAGGAAGTCACAATTCGATTGCGATTTAGGATTTGTGTCGTAGATCGTCGTTTATCGCAGTAAGTAATATTTTTTCTAGTTAATTTTTAAAAGTTACATTTTTTTTAATTACTTGTTAAATTTTTTAGATAAATATCATTATTAGTTAAATTACGTACGATCCTGATGAACACAATTAGCGCTAGCCAACAATGGATATTCAGCGAATATTTCCGCTAATATTCGTGCATGTTACCTGATCATTTATCTCAATTGAGATTATAACGTATATTGATGGATTAATAGTTATGTATACTATTTGTTATATTTGTTTGTTACATTGTTATCTATATCTTTATATGTACCATTACATACTATTAATAGTGAAGTATACTATTATGTATATAATGTGTCTTTCCGTTGATTTAACTCTTAAAGCACAATCGCTTGCCCATTGATAGGCAGGAAGTGTCCCTATATTATTATTCATCAATTTAATTATTTTTTGTCCAGGTTTGGAACAGTTTCGATATTCTAGCGAGGGGGAGATTAACTTTATATCAACAGAGGGTACCCTTAATAGAGGGTAGGAGAGAAAACTGAGGTTAAGTGGGAAAAATGAGGGGACGTCAGCTCCAGGTTGCGATATTCCCTCACGCTAAATTGACCAACCGGTTATCTGGCGGTTGAATAAACTGAACGGTTTTCGTTCCTAAAACCGTTTGAATATCCGTCGTGTCATAACAATTACCTGGTAACAATAATTACAGAGCTCGAAAAACATGTCACTGCAAAAGGAGCATGCAAAACACTGATGGTTGTGGCACAAGCAATTAGTATGCACAATAGTATAAACAATCTATGCTTGGCAGTTAGTGGGAAATATTGATATTGGATGATTGGAATAAATTTTTGATTGAGTTTTGAAAATATAATAACTACGAGTATAAATTTTCATGACACTCTACAGAAATTCATGCCGGCTTGACGAGTCTGTACGATAGAAGCGATTTTTGTTGCGTGTGTTAACAGAAAATGAGAATTCGAGTGAAGAAATTCTTTCGTCGCTGAGAAAATTTGGGAGAAACATTTTCAGAAGCAAGCTGTCATGACGAGTGAAGCGGTCTTGGCAAGTAAGAGAAGTTTGTGAATTTATAAAAACAAGGCCAACAAGCCAAGCAGGCCAAGCCAGCCTAACAATCCAAACCAGCAAAACCAGCCTTGCAAGCGAGACTATCAATCCGCAACAATCAAGCCGTCCAAGCCAGCCGAGCAATCCAAACCAATCAAGCCAGCCTATCTAACCAAACCAATCAAGCTAGCCAAGTCAGCCTGGCTAACCAAAGCAGTTGAGCCAGCCAAGCCAGCCTGGC
>NW_025933900.1:0-453 GCF_000764305.2 Hyalella azteca
AGATAAAGCAGTAGGCAGACGACTTCGCCTACTAATAAGTGACTGTCGACAAGCGTAATTACAATAAAGGTTTAAACAATTAAATGAATTTTAACGCGGTGCATGCAGTTGTACTTAATATACAGCGGTGCATGCAGTTAGTGTGTTTGTGAGACGGTGCATGCAGTTAATGTGTGTGTTTGTGAGGCGGTGCATGCAGATAGTGTATTTGTGAGGCAGTGCATGCAGTTAGTGTTTGTGAGGCGTTATTGGTTTTAGGTACAAGTGTATAGAAAACAACCAACGAAAACGACGAAACTTTTATTCAGAAGTCCAGGTGAAGTAGTTAACATCTTCCATTAGTGAGATGATAACGGCCAAGGTTGCAAAAGCTGTAGAATAAGAATGACATCACTATTGGAACGATAATTGTCGGGCATATAAAACAATATTAGCTTGCAATTGGAATGAGTC
>NW_025933901.1:0-129199 GCF_000764305.2 Hyalella azteca
GGAGCAGCCGTTGCCGAGTTATGATGGAAAAAGTAAAAATTTTATGTCGCTCTGGATTTTCCCGGTAGTGAGTATAAAGTTGTTCGGATACAAGTATCAATACGCGTACTGAGAGCGCGGGGTAAAACCGGGGGGACCCCGAATTTTACTACAACTGCAACCAGTTCTTGACGTTGAAATTGCTCCTAGAAACGAAATTATTCAGGTTATTGATAACCAAAACGAACAAATTTTCGAGAATGGTATTATTCAAGACTCGGAAATTTCCGATGACGGTGCCGGATTCGATGGATTCAAGGAGGAAAATTTAGGAAAAAACTTGGATGATTTTCCCGATGTTGCAGCGCTGGAGGTCGAAGAGAAAGAAAATCCGTCCGTAATTGACGACGAACCGAGAAGTGAAAACCAAGCGAAGGAATTAGACGGAGAAAGCAAAGACGAACAATTGGTGGAGGCTGAAGAACATAGAGACGATGGCACAGAAAATTCTTAACAACAAATACCTTAAGTCATCTGATATATTAAATAGCATCCTATGTCTGACTCACCGATCATAAATTTAGCAAAATTAGCATATATTCTTACGTTTTAAGGATGTCCGCTAAAAAAAGTTTTACTTCACAAGATTTTTCTGAAATTTTATAACGCGAAAATGAATCGAACCGTGAAAATTTTGATCTCAAGTCAAAAGTTTTGTGCTCATTATGTATTGTCAAATATTTGATGTGATAGTCGCTAAAAGGTTACAAAATGAAAATGAATTATAAAAATAATTTGTAACTTCCGTGACGCATCAAAATCAGTTTAATTTTTTGTTTGGAAAGTAAAGTAAGATCATTACAATGTACTGAGTCATGCTAAATATTCGTACATATATGAGATCTAATTTATTGCTTATCTGGTCAACCACGCGTTATATTTAAGAATATCTTCTTGTAGTGCCTCTGATGTCGACAAGGAATTGAAATATGTTATTTAAGCATAACAGAAAATATCAGCAAATGTCTAGTATGAGTTCAGCCCCGAGTGATTCTTAAAGATGTTTCTCGATACATGTTAGCTGATTGAATATTTTCATGCGTTATTATTAAATTTTCTTATCAGATATTTTCAACCAACGCGTGATTCTAAAAAGATGTTTCTCGCTACATGTTAGCTCATCGAATATTTTTATGCTTTATTATTATATATTATCAGATATTTCATCCAAAGTGTGATTCTAAAATGATATTTCTCGCTACATTAGCTGATTGAATATTTTCATACGTTATTATAATATATTCTTATCAGACATTTTCAGCAAGCCTATCTAAATTTAGGCTTGTAGTAAACCAAATTATGTATACTGTGAAAATTTGTCGTAGCTGGAATAAACTTTGAGTTCAGCAGCTATGTAAACCTGCACATTAAGCATAAAGGACAATTATTTTATTAATGTTTTGTTCTTTTGAACGGTTGACTATGTTCGAGCTGTTTACTTACAATTTTATAAATCTTGTCAAGATATCAGAGTTTTTTCTTTTGTTGAAATTTGGAATAATATTTCACATTATAACACCAGCAATCACCTAAAATTTGACGTAGGGAGATAAAAATGTTGCACATCCTATACAATTAAAGAACAATATTATTGAAAAAATCATAATATTTAGATTAATATTTATATTTTTCTTTTATATCATGTAAAAAATGCAACGAAGAAACTATACCACAATGAGTATTGTGTGTTTTCAATTAATTTCCTCATAGTTTATTTATATCTCTGTTTCTCACATACTTTTTCCGTATTATTCACACTAAACTGGTGTATTAATTCTTTTCATTAACAAATCAGAAAAAAGAAACCATGTTTCGCGGCAGCTCCTTTATTTTTAAGGCTCTTTCAAAGAAAAAAAAGACCTTTTATCTCACTTTTTTCTCGCCCTTGACATGAACTGTTTACGCTCCTACGCCACGGTGTCCTTAAGGCTGGGTAAATGACGCGAGGGTTGATTTTACGCTTGCCTAGCACGTAAAATAACGAATTTTATTGAAAAATAGGGAACTATAAAAAGTATATTCACTAACGATGATAATTTAAAATAACGCGGCATTGAAAACAAGACGAATATTCTCGTTTCTAGATGAGAAACCTACTACTTTTGATTATTATTTTAGTTTCTTTCGTACATTGATCGAAAAATGTAGTATCATGCTTATGGAGGCTTCTCAATTGTTTAATTATTAAATATAAAGCTTGGAAAGAAGGACCATTCTAATATTCTAAGATCCTTTAAAATGAATGGTACATGTGGCACCTGTTACACTGTAAGAAAAAAAATAAATCCAATCCAAGAAAATCTAAGAAATCTAAGAAAAAATGAATCTCTTAAGAAAAAATAAATAAAAAAAATCGATTTTAAACTGTAATTTGTTGAGCCTTAAAACGAAAAAAGTTCTTATAAATTATAACCATATAATCCCTTGCCTCTACCCTAGTATGGGTAAATACAATCCCCAGTTCCCGAAACCTGAGTCAAGGATCGCTCAGCTTGTGTGCGTATGGTGATGCCTTGAGAAATTCCATCATCTCGATGGCTCAAAACACACAACACATTTTCCGTCCTATGCTGTGATGAGCAACAAAGTGGACGTGTTGCCTTTACTGTCGAGTATATCGAGTGGACGTGTTGCCTTTACTGTCGAGTATATCGAGTTGACGTTCAGTTGAATTCACATAGGAAGCCCGGTGCTTTTGGATATTATCTTTAACTGCTAAATGGAATGGTCTAACTAAGTCAAGGTGGAGTATAGCTTATAGTTTATCATTTAAAATTTGAATAGTCGTACATACAATATAAAAATATTGTATACACAACACAATTCATTATTTCGTTCGTGCGCTATATAATAAATTTCTGCAGTGAAAATTTGATACGTTGTCTTGTCTGAAATGATGCTTGATGACACGTTGACAATGAATTCTCTTTAAACCAAACAACATACCAGTTAACGTTGACACTCTTTAAAGTGGTTTTCCTTCACCACAAAAGGTACGGAGCCTAGTGCTTGCAAAGACTTTGCTTTACACCAGAAAAGACATATGTCTCACAGTCAACTGTATGTCATACAGTCAACTGTATGTCATACAGTCAGCTGTATATCTTACAGTCAACTGTATGTCTTAGTGTGAACTGTATGTCTTACAGTCAACTGTATGTATTACAGTCAACTGTATGTATTACAGTCAACTGTATGTCTTACAGTCAACTGTATGTCTTACAGTCAACTGTATGTCTTACAGTCAACTGTATACCAAGGTTGAATTTATTATCTTAATTTATATCTAGACTGTCCCTATAGATTATATCCTGTATGGTGCTGGTGATAACTTGAAAGTGTATTTAAAGCTTACCTTTGCGAGCTTGAATTTCATTTTCATCGCGAATATTCTGTTCATCATATTTATCGTGAACTATACAACGCAAGCGCTAGGCTTTAGAAAATGTTCCCGGAAATTCTTTGCCATCAATTCTATCGAGACGCTATGCGCTAAGCATCGTCGTAAAATCCCTGATTTAAAAACTTGTTTACAAACCGTTTGTACGTCAAAAGGATTAACAAATGCTAGACCTCCTATCTTTGAGTTAAAATGAATGTTTCTAAAACACGTGGCGAATGTAAGTTCCAGTCATTATTTCAATCAACCATGAACGCAATTTTAGGCGGTAAAAAACGCTACAAGAAGCTTCACTCTATGGGCCCAAATCTGAGTGTCAATATAATTTGTTTTTGAAACAAATTTCAACAGAAAAAATCTCGGAAGTAATCTTCAGTCTATGGTCCTAATTTTTCATACTGATATTATACATATTTTAGCTTATTTCTTGAGACGAAAAATATAACGGGAGTAAGCTTCAGTCTACTGGCCTACATCTACATGTATTATTAGATATTTTAATCTAGTTTCTCGGTTAAAAAAATTTCTGGAATATTCTTGTGCCGCTCTGATATCTCTGAATGGACATCTCTGTATCCACGCGACAAGACATTTCTATAGGCCGTTCTTTGTTTAGGCCGCTACCTAAACAAAGCGTAACTGTTACTCTTGACTTTGTGGCGTTCGCCGCCGGTCATTGAACGATGAAGACTTTTTCTGGCACGGCTGCTAGCCATTGGGACCTCGAAAAAACGTTGCGTTTTTCGGGACTCGTTTTCTGTTTTCTCACAATTTTACAGGCCAAAGTACCGCATGGAGCGACGCATGCCGATCTAAAAGAGGCTTAATTTAACCGACACCGCGTGAACTGATTGATGCGGGCTTCTATCGTAAGAGTCTTGAAGAAGGATTTTTTTTATATCTTTCTTGCATGTGCGGATTCCTTCAAAAAAAAAAAAAAATAGGAACATTAGGGGAACAGTACTGTATACTGATCCTCGAACTCGAATCCGTTGGCGAACTGTCTAGTGCGGTTAGAAAATTATCGATCATCGCTAATAAACTGTGCTGTTCTTCTTAAGAGCATATTTCTAGGTAAAAAAATATGCAGTATTCTAATTTTGAGAAACTCACAGTTCATACTCGAATTTTATGAAACGATGAGTTGTAAATTCTGGCGCTGCTAACCAGTTTTTAAGATTAAACTCTCACATAAAACAAAAAATTCGGAGCGTATTTTATCATCATCGCTTTAGTTACTTCAGTTCTTTAATGTGTGTCACGTGAAAATGAAAAAATCTTATGACTACAGTATATAGGACAAAAATGCAAATAGGTACTAATAATGAAGTCTGAGAATCTGTTTTTTTTAAATGTAAATACTTGCACTGAATTTAGTTAAAATTTTATTCATATTCTTTAACGCTTATAAACCGCAAAATTTTTCGAATAAGTTTGTTCAGCTCTTAAAAAAAATCGAAATAAATTTGCGAAAATTGACATTACGTTTGAAATTCAGATTTAGCACAGCGTGACCTCATGCCGATCAAATGATTTCCTCTCGTACTTTTTATAAGTGTCATGCAAATTTTTTGCGTGGTGAATTATTTTAACAAAAAAGTAATTGTGTAAAAGAATGCTAGCTGTTTAAAAAAATTCTTGCAGTTTAAAAATGATAGCAGTTTAATAAAATTCTAGCAGTTTATCAAAAAAGTATAGCAGTTTGAAAAAAGCTACCAGTTTGAAAAAATGATGGCAGTTTAAAAAAATGATAGCATTTTAAGAAAATGCAAGCCGTTTTAAAAAATGCTAGCCGTTTAAAAAAATATCAGTTAAAAAATTGTTAGCACTTTAAAAAAGCTAGCAGTTTAAAAATGCAAGCAGTTTTAAAAAAATGCCAGCCGTTGAAAAAAAGCTAGCAGTTAAAAAAGCTAGCAGTTTAAAAAATTGATAGTCGTTTACAAAAAATGCTAGCAGATTAAAAAAATATAACTCAGTACTCACTGCAGTGAGTGACAGAGAGCGCATTTTCTCGTTGACGTAAACTTGAGGTCACGGACGGAAAGACGGACGGACAGACAGACAGACAGACAGAAAGACGGACATGGCGAGCAAAAGAGTGCATTTTTTCCATAAATGAGAAAATGTGCTAAAAATGAAAGTCGTTTAAAAAATGCTAGCAGTGTACAAGTGTTAATTAAGACTGAATAATTGAAGGCGCTGGAGACTACGACGAGCCTCCAGGTACCGATCCTTGAATGGTTGATCTCGTGGGGCTGTTCCTGTGTGGCTGTATGAATACAGCTGTACATGTGTGGCTGTATGAATACAGCTGTACATGTGTGGCTGTATGAATACAGCTGTTCCTGTGTGGCGGTATGAATACAGCTGTACTTGTGTGGCTGTATGCATGCAGCTGTACATGTGTGGCTTTATGAATACGGCTGTTCATGTGTGGCTGTATGAATACAGCTGTACAGTGTGGCTGTATGAATACAGCTGTACATGTGTGGCTGTATGAATACAGCTGTACATGTGTGGCTGTATGAATACAGCTGTTCATGTGTGGCTGTATGAATAAAGCTGTACATGTGTGACTGTATGAGTACAGCTGTACATGTGTACCTGTATGAATACAGCTGTACATGTGTGGGTGTATGAATACAGCTGTACAGTGTGGCTGTATGAATACAGCTGTACATGTGTGGCTGTATGAGTACAGCTGTACATGTGTACCTGTATGAATACAGCTGTACATGTGTGGACCTGTATGAATACAGCTGTACATGTGTGGGTGTATGAATACAGCTGTACAGTGTGGCTGTATGAATACAGCTGTACATGTGTGGCTGTATGAGTACAGCTGTACATGTGTACCTGTATGAATACAGCTGTACATGTGTGGCTGTATGAATACAGCTGTACATGTGGTGCTGTATGAATATAGCTGTACATGTGTCGCTGTATTATAAACTTATTTGTACATGTGTGTCTGTGCGTATGTATGCGGCTGTACCTGCGTAGCTGTATGAATATAGCTTTACATGTGTAGCTCTACCTGTATGGAGTTGCACCTGTGTGATTGTATCAACAAATCTGTGCACTGTGCATGCGGAGCTATACTGCGTTGCTGTACCTGTGTTTTACGAGTGTGGGCTGTGTGATATTGAACTTGTGTGATTGTACCTGTGTAATTGTCACTGCAGCTGTACTTGTATGGCTCTACGTATGGGGCTGTATATTTGCAGCAGTACTCCTGCATTTGCTGAACGTGTACTGCAGTGCCTGTGTTTCTATATCAATATAATTGCTTCTGAAGATGTAACTGTAGTAACAGCTACATCTGTAGTAGTAGCTGTAGTAACAGCTACATCTACAGCTTCGTAACAGTCCCTAGCTGTAGCTGTGTAACAGTCCCTGCAGCTGTGACTGCGGAACTGTGCAACAGTCCATGTAGCTGTACCCTCAGAGCTGTGTAAAAATTCCTGTAACTGTGTAAATGTCACTGTATATGTAACTGCTGAACTGTGTAACTGGCCCTGTATGTGTGCCTGCGTATAGTGAGTGTAACTCTCCTTGTAGCTGCACCAGCGTAACTGTACCAAATAATCTGTACGGTAGTGATTGTGTAGCCAATAACTGTCGTTTAATGTAAAGGGTACTGAAACAACATGAATTTTTTCTAAAAAATTTAAAAGTCCAATGGAAGTATAAAATTATGCATAGTATCGAATGGACAATATTTATAAATTCTTCTTTCCTATTCTCACTCTAAAGAAATGTAAAAAAGAAATTTAGTTGAAATTATTATTTTTCAGGTCAAATTAAGTTTGCATCTCTCTTTGACGGACTTCAAATTGCTTGGAGACAGCAATGCGCTCAGCAACTGATGTAAATTACTAACGGTAATTAAAACCTTGCTTTGCGGTAAATTTTCATATGTACAATATTGGAAAAATGTAATAATGGAATATTCATCAACTAAATGAGTAAAATTTATGAGTACAGATAAAAAATTATATTGGTCATCGATTTTTTAATTTTATAAACGTTCCACTGATTGCGTTTTTTGAAATTATGATCGTGAACTTTTCAACAATTATGTTTCCAATTTCTGAAACTTTGATCACTGGTTGCAGGACTAAGCATAGCAAACAACCAAATTAATGCTTAAATCCCGAATTAATTTAATTAATACATCATCGTAATTGGTAATTTCAATTTAACACTTATTCACAAAACTTTGATTTTACAAGTTGACGCTCAATTAAACCTCCAATGCCTGTTGACAAACAGGCTAACGTTATAACATTAAACCTCTGATGATACATGTAAACTGTTTCAAATTAATATAATATATTTTTATCGTATTTTAATTCGATTTATCAATTTTCAATGAATTTCCTATTGTTTTAAGTAATTTTATTAACTAATAATGAATTACCAATGAATTAAAAAATCAATCATTCGGATTAATTATTATTTTAGCAATTCTCGAATGTCGTTTACCAAATTTTTTTTTCTCGGGGATGCGGCCAAACTCAGCGTTGGAGAGATCATACAGCGTTCTAGCCTGATCGCATGGGAATTTTATTGACTAATAATGAATTGCCAATGAATTGAAAAAAATCAATTATCTGGAGTGAACTTTGTTTTAGCAATGCTCATATGTCGTTAACCAAATTTTATTTTTTCTCAGGGATGCGGCCGAACTCAGCGTTGGAGAGATCATAAAGCGTTCTGGCCTGATCGCATGGGAATGCTTCGTCTCTGTAAGTGCAGGTAAGAGAATCTTGGCTGAAGACTGTCTCGTTGCCGCATATGAAACTGAAGTGAGCGGTCTCCACCAGCGCCCCGATCTCGTCTGCGATTGGCAAGCACACGTGGAAAACCTGGACAAGAAAACGAGGAAATTGTGGTGTAAATTGAAGCTGAATACGAAAATTCACGAAAAAAATTCACATAACTGAAGTGCGCGGTCTCCACCAGCGCCCCGATCTCGTCTGCGATCGGCAAGCACACGTGGAAAACCTGGACAAGAAAACGAGGAAATTGTGGTGTAAATTGAAGCTGAATACGAAAATTAACGAAAATGTTGAAAATTTTCATTTAAAAATGACACATAAAAATTTAATTAATTTATCCGTTTTCAATGAATTTTAAATTGTTTTAAGTAATTTTATTGACTAATAATGAATTATCAATGAATTGAAAAAATCAATTACCTGGAGTTAATATTATTTTAGTAGTGCTCAACTGTAGTTATGTGGTTTGTTTTGTGACACATTTTGTGATAAAAATTTTGTGATACATTTTTTTAAATGCCTAGCACCTTACGGGCCTTGCAATAAGTCCAGCAGCTATCTCAATCAATCGTCAGCTATGGAAAGATCGGGTTCCAAAGGCCGGATCCCTTGTGAATCAAGTCACGAAAAGTTCAAGAATCGGCAACAGGCCATGGGCCTATTTCTTCAGTGCCGACACTTCTATTCTATAAAATTGATGAAAGATATGGAGGTATGTGAACATAGGATATTTTGTTCTCAATTCTAGAAGATCAAAAATATGGTAGCCGTGTTTAGGTGGATGAAATTTTCACATCCTAACATAACTTGATTGATTGAAGGTCAATTAAAAATAATCGGCAGGCACACTTGTTTAATCTGGACTCCTCTAAGAAAAGCCTGAGCAATGGAAGTTTTTTTGGAGTGAAACTAAGAATATGGGTTTTTCGGGGTTTTAAAGCCAAACCCATGGTTTGAAATCCATAGAATAAGGGTTTTTCGGGGTTTTAAAGCCAAACCCATGGTTTGAAAACCACAGAATAAGGGTTTTTCGGGGTTTTAAAGCCAAACCCATGGTTTGAAAACCACAGAATAAGNAGATGATGGATGAAATAGCGTCTTTTACAGAACAGCTAAATTAAAGAATCCCTTGACGCAGTGTATTTTGCATGCTCTCTATATGACTCAAGAGGGCATGTTACATGCACTCATGAACAGTCCCTAGTTGTAATATAATTATATATATATATATATATAATATATTTATTTATATTTGAAGCGCTCCAAAGAAGAAGGTGATGTCATAAGTATGCAGCGAATAAATTATGTTTACTGACAAGAAGGCGTAAAATTCAAGTACTGAGGTGTCAAAAAGAGTTAATTTTAAATTAGTCAATATTTTAAGAAATGCTACAGCAACATGAGATAATACACAACATTTATTTAACATTATATGAACATAACAGGATATTGTGATGAAAAAATAGCAAAGGTAAACAACTATGCACCGTTTTGATTGCTTCATGATCTTATTTAATTACAACGTACTTACTTCAGACTTCAACGTGAATAGTCCAGTTTCATTTGGTATATTCTTTTTAGCGAATTTTCTCATTTATGGAAAAAATGCGCTATTGTGCTCGTCATGTCCGTCCGTCTGTCTGTCCGTCTGTCTGTCCGTCTGTCTGTCCGTCTGTCTGTCCGTCTGTCTGTCCGTCTGTCTGTCCGTGACTTCACGAGCGGACGAGAAAAAGCGCTCTCTGTCACTCACTGCAGTGAGTACTGAGTTATATTCTTTTGTTACATATTTCTATAAACTATTTCAAGTTCGCGTTCCAGGATTCAAAACCACAGTACTGTGAGAAATGTTCAAAGCTAATGTTCAAATAATTTTGCTAAACCAATTTAACATCCAAAATTATTCATCCTATGGTTATACGAGTCCAGGAGGATGTAATTATTGCACTATTTTTTCAGGGTGACGGTAAACTTGACCCAAACTTTCATTATGTGAAATACTCGCGTTTTTTTCCATAGCCACGATCTTGCCGCTCACTTTCACTAATGGAAATGAATATGCATTCATCATTCATGGATTGCCTAGCATCACCCCGAGCACCATACTTATTCGCAATCCTCTACAGCTGACTCATATATAGACAGTATTGCAGGCAGTATTAGCATTACAACATGAGGCAAAAGTTGTCCTGACAAAAAGTAAAGGATTAAGAGCTTCGGATTTCCGATGCCAAATGGTCTGAGGTCAATCGACCAGCTGAGGGACAATGTACCGCAAAAGCTGTACCATAAACGTTACTTTTTTACAATAATCAGACCATCTATGGTTCACTTGTACTTAAACCATAAATAAAAACACTTGTATCGCTAGTAAAGGACAGCCAAAAATAAGTTTTCGCATGGAAATAATGTAAATAATCTTTAAATGTCATGTTCCTCAATGCAGACCACCAAAAAATATTTAATAGGAAAAGATAACATGTAAAACTGTAAAGGAGATATTAAAAGTTGTTCATAGAAATTTAAAACCATATTTAGTTTTTTTATTTAATTCCCTTTAGATTTTTAACTGACGTCATATCGAGATTCTTAACTGATAAATTAAATTTAACCCAAAGGTATGATTGGCCCCAACACTTGTTTTATCTTTTAACTAAAAAAATACCAAAACTTTATTAATTCCACATTAAAATCTCCGACCGCTGTTCACGAAATTTTTCGCTGTAATTTTAAATCAAAACATTGCTCTCACTTGCATTCCAGAGTACCGGTCATTGAGTCTAATCCCTGGCATGGCATTCAGGACAGGTTCAGGGGTATTTTTTTTTCAATTGTCCTCCTCCCAAATCCCCCCCCCCAACAAAAAAAAAATTATCTGCTGACCGTTCCTTTCACCGCGGGAAGCTAAGGAGAGCTTCAGTAAATTGTGCTCGATAATTTTTTATTTTGAAGAATCAGCATTAAAAAGAATTAAAAGAGAATCTACCCCTATCTCCTACGTTTTATTTTGAAGAATCAGCCTTAAAAAGAATTAAAAGGGAATCTACCCCTATCTCCTACGTTTTATTTTGAAGAATCAGCCTAAAAGTGAATTAAAAGGGAATCTACCCCTATCTCCTACGTTTTATTTTGAAGAATCAGCCTTAAAGTGAATTAAAAGGGAATCTACCCCTATCTCCTACGTTTTATTTTGAAGCGTCAGCCTTAAAGTGAATTAAAAGGAAATCTACCTCCTTCTACAGGGATGAACTCGAGCATGGATGAAGGTGATTGTGTGATATGAGTATAGCGGGATGAATATGGATGAATGATGGATAAGGGGAGGCTGAAACTGATGATGGTGTTTGTATGATGACAGTGTCTGTATGATGATGACTTATGTGTTCCTTGATAATGTCCTTGATGATGAATTTATCATTAATTATGATATTTTATTATTATATTATCAAGGCACTTAAGTGGCCCTAAAGAACATACACTCATCCAAAAATGTTTTCAATGCACTAATAATTGTTGATTCTTTATTTTTAATATTTATGTTTTTGAAATTCACCAAATGTCATGCAGGTTTTCTTAAACAATGGTAGCAATATCATAAATTTTAATGTTTAAAATAAAATAAATAAAATAGGAATAAATTAATATGTTTATGATAAAATATAAAATATTACCATGTTTTTGGTTTATTATGAATTAAGATTAAAAAAAGGCCTCGCCCACCTCGCAGTTGTTATCAGTGTCAGCATAGTATCCATACGGCAGGTCATCACACGAGAAGGTTGTTTGCAGTGGTGCTGACAGCACCGTGTCGTATCCAGCTGACAGTTCGTAAGCCATTCGTGCTGACACTGTAGCTGCCAGCATGGCTAGCATGGCTAGAGTCAGGAGCCTGATCATGGCTGATTGATGACAGGTTTTATTTTCAGTTAAAAATGTTTTGAGCTTAACACTGCGTAGAGAATAGTGTGATTAAAACGGGATTTATTGAAATAGAAAAGACGATATCTTAGGTCTTAAGAGTAAGTTTTTACGAAATGCTCACTGCAGTAAATTTGTTCATTGTATAGTGGAAAAACTACTGCCGACAAATTTAGAAAAAGCTACTGTCCACTCAAAAGAAGCCAAGGATATTTTTTAACCGAATGATAATTTCTTAGTAGGTGCATAATAATTTAATATGAGTATTCATACAATCCAATTTTACTGACATATAAGATGCTCACAATTCAAATGAAAACAATAATTCTAGCCGTTGTAGGGAAAATTGGGTGTTAATACCTGAATTTCAATAGAAGATCGAGGTGTAGAGGCTAATATAGAGTAAAATAGTAAATCTTATAATAGAATGAGCCAAATCCAATCATTATTTTATCATTCAACCGTAAATATCCAGCATCCATCGTATTTGCTTGTCTGATTACAGGGCAAATTTCTAGAACAGCGCTTCCGGTTGTTTGCTTGCCATGCGCGGCCCTCACCTTCGATGCACACACGACGACGTCTTGCACGAGAGTGACCCGCTGGTCACGCTCTCCGGGGGTTTATATAGCAAGGCCATCTGTCCTGGGTCGACGCGGCGTGTTCCATTACCTGTCCTGAGACCCGAAGAAATTGTACAGGTCACAGATAAAGTTATTAGAATTCTACGTCCCAAATTACGTTTTTAGGATCCCTAATTACACAGATGGGAAGCCAACCATCCCTAACTGCTACAAGGTCTCACGACCTCCATGTCTGCTGCATGCCAATACAGGCTGCATTTCCTACTGCCTTTCGCTTTCTGTCTTGGTAAAAATGTTCGTTGTAAATGAAATTATACGGAAAATTCATGCTGGAAAATTCCGAATATGAGCAAGAATCATGGCTTTTAAACCGTGAAAAAATCATATTTTTCAATGAAAATATGTTTCTGATAAAAAATTTTGATGGCAGTGTACTTGAAAAGGTCTACCAATAGAACAAATAGGCTGTTTATAGTTTCTCGTTATGCTTCTTAAGGGCTAAAAATGCAGCACAGAAAATTCTGATTTCGCAGAAGGATTTTTTGGTCTCCTTTCTTTCTGCACAGGATCGAAGATTTGCTACAAAAATTTGAACTGAGCAGTATAGTTAGGTACTAAGAATCTAATATAACATAGTTAAATTCTAGGTAATATTTAAGCATTTGATGAATTCCAGTCTTTCCCTAGTATTTCTCAATGATTATAAGTTTCTTAACTTATTTATTGCTAATATAAATAGTCTCTCAGCAAAAGGCTGGCGGTAAAGGATCTTAATTATCATTAAAAATATTTACCATGAAGGGTCAAAATTATCATGGAATGGGTACGATATGGTTAGCATTTCCGTGAGCCGAAACAGGATATAAATTAGTTGAATTTGCGACTGAAACAAATGCAAATTAATGGCGAATTCATGCGCATTTTTTAGTAGATAATAACAAGCGTTATCTAGGGTAAGCCAGGCAGGACGCTGTTCCTTTATCTTTATATGCATCATTTTATGTCAAATATAATATGTATACTATAAAATTTAAAAATTATATTATGTATATAACAAATATAGGTCTGATCTAATCTATAGCTAATTCAGCTGTAGATAGAATATTTGATAGTATTTTTTATTAGATCAACTTTGCCTGTTTCATTTATTTGTAATAACGATGTATAACTGTCCCCTTAACGTGATCAAACGAATATTTAGTTTTATTAAAGCTTATAGCCCTTTTACCTCATTCAATCAAATTTATAAATTTCAGTGTTTAAATTTACAAAAGATGCACGTCAATTGACCAAACAATAAAACTCAAGATTTCACAAATAAAAAAGTCTCTGATATTGAATAATTGCACATTTTTTCCAGAATTTAATTCTTAAAAATTTTTGTGAAATTCAGGGAACACTTCTTAAGCTATCACAAAACTGATGTTGAAGTATCATGTGTGTTTCTGAAAAATTCGACTAATGTATGAGAAAAGCTAAATATCGCATAATTATGATGAATCATTCCTACCAGGAAGGTGACTAAGGATAAAGAAATTTTCTCACGACCTTGAGTTTGATTTGAATTTAGTTAACATTATTTGACGAGACCTGAGTGACCCGAGGCAGTATTATAAAATTAGTCAAGAGTTCATAAGATGTCAGCCAATCACCGATTATTTTCATGCTGAACAATTTCAAATCAGAGATGTAAAATTGGCTAATACGAGCACTAAGAACGCTACGTGTACTAAGGACGCTACGTATACTAAGGACGCTACGTGTACTAAGGACGCTACGTGTACTAAGGACGCTACGTGTACTAAGGCTGCTACGTGTACTATTGACGCTACGTGAATTTAGGCTGCTACGTGTAGTATGGACGCTACGTGTACTAAGGCCGCTACGTGTACTAAGGCCGCTACGTGTACTAAGGCCGCTACGTGTACTAAGGCCGCTACGTGTACTAAGGACGCTACGTGTACTAAGGCCGCTAAGTGTACTAAGGCCGCTACGTGTGCTAAGGCCGCTACATGTACTTAGGCTGCTACGTGTACTAAGGACGCTACTTGTGCTAAGGACGCTACGCGTACTAAGGACGCTACGTGTACTAAGGACGCTACGTGTACTAAGGCCGCTACGTGTACTAAGGCCGCTACGTGTACTGTAAGGCCGCTACGCGTACTAAGGACGCTAAGTGTACTAAGGACGCTACGTGTGCTAAGGACGCTACGTGTATTTAGGCTGCTACGTGCATTTAACCGAGTTGTGATAGTTCGGTCTCAGCAAAATTAACTTATCATGAAGCAAAGAATTAACGCGTTTCCTACAATCAGCGTATTTTAAATTATCTTATACATTTATCCTGCTTTTCATTTAAATTTCATTTGAAGGTTCGTTTTATATGTTTTTCCTAGCAGCTTATTTACAATTCTTAAAAGTGGACAGT
Organism: Hyalella azteca; assembly: GCF_000764305.2. Classification (NCBI taxonomy): domain Eukaryota; kingdom Metazoa; phylum Arthropoda; class Malacostraca; order Amphipoda; family Hyalellidae; genus Hyalella; species Hyalella azteca. Next base: position 15,151 of record NW_025933901.1, read on the forward strand.
TACGTTTGGCTAACAAACGGTGGATATGTATGCTGTCTAGAAACATAATGGATGAACTAATTCAATTTAATATGTAATCTTCTAATTACTATGTGGTTTATCTGGTGCAGAGATCGGTCACTGCTTAATGTTTCTCAGATTAAGTACATTTTATCATATAAAAATTTCCCTATACTTTGCAAACAAACCTTACTACAGAAGGCAGCGGTCTACAATTAAAAGTTGGCTGTAAAATTTTTCATTCTTATTGATATTTCAGACCTGCATTTTGGATTGATATCTTTTATATAGAGAATGAAAAAATATAACCAACGCTTTTACATAATTTAATATAAAGCAAAGGGTTTAATTCTAGCAGATGCTGTTGAATTTTCATGATTCTAGACTCTGCCATAGACTGTTCAAATTCTAGAAAATAATAATATACAAATAATATTTGTAATTCTAGAACGAGCCATAGAACATTCGTACTTCCAGAATGCATCAGAAAACGTACGTTAATTGTCCATGAATGCGCCAGAATATTCGAAACTATAAAACGTGTGATGAATATTTTTTATTCCTGCTCACATCATTTAGTATTTGTGATACTGAAACGATCCATATAATTTTTGTAATTATTATACGTACAAAAGAAGAAAAGAAAATGTTAGAACATAGCGATAAACTCAGAATTTTTATAATTATTGTATGTACTGAGGAAGAATAGTAAATGTTAGAACGTAGCTATGAACTTTGAATTGTTGTATTTATTGTAGGTACTGAGGAAGAATAGTAAATAGTATAGAACGTAGCTATAAACTTAGAATTTTTGCAATTAATATATGTACTGAGGGAAAATAGTAATTTTTTTTTATTTGATTTAAACTGTTTGAACGTAATTTATAAAAAAATGAAATGTAAGAAATCTTTGAACGTAATTATGAACTTAGAATTTTTATAATTAATATATGTACTGAGGAAAAATAGTAGATGTTTGAACGTAGCTATGAACTATCCTAATACAACTGCCCAGAAATCGTCCTAACGGCTGACCCTCGAGTCGTGGAGCATACACGATTTTTTCTCCTATTACTTTGTTCTTGACCTCAACCCCTTCAGAGACTCCGTAACGAGTCTAAATAAGATGTAATTTTAATTAAAAGGTTCCACAAAACAACTCTTATGTCCTTTGTATAAAATATTCATGTTGATAAGGAGTAATTCACAGCTGAAATTTGTGCAGTTATTCATCGAGATTAGCATAATATGGCACTAGTCTATTATTCGTGTGTACCTATATGAAAATTTCTTTGGTTAGAAACGGATGATCTAGCCAATAATTGAGCGTTGCAGAGGGTTAACTGGTAGGGAGCGTTAATTGGTAGAGAGGGTTAACTGGTAGAGAGGGTTAACTGGTAGGCAGCGTTAATAGGTAGAGAGGGTTAACAGGAAGAGAGGGTTAATAGGTAGAGAGGGTTAACAGGTAGAGAGGGTTAACTGGTAGGGAGCGTTAATAGGTAGAGGGGGTTAACAGGTAGAGAGGGTTAACAGGTAGAGAGGGTTAACAGGTAGAGAGGGTTAACTGGTAGAGAGGGTTAACTGGTAGGGAGCGTTGATAGGCAGAGAGGGTTAACTGGTAGGGAGTGTTAATAGGTAGAGAGGGTTAACAGGTAGAGAGGGGTAACTGGTAGGGAGCGTTAATAGGTAGAGAGGGTTAACAGGTAGAGAGGGGTAACAGGTAGATAACGTTAACAGGTAGAAAGGGTCAAGAGGCAAAGAGGGTTAACTGATAGAGAGCGTTGAAAGGTAAGGGAGGTTAACATGCAAAGTGAGGTAACAGGTAAGGAGGATTAACAGGCAGAGAGGGTTAACAGGTAGAGAGAGTTAACAGGTAGATAGGGTTGACATGTAGATAAGGTTAACAGGTAGAAAGGGTCAAGAGGTAAAGAGGGTTAACTGGTAGAGAGCGTTGAAGGGTAAGGAAGGTTAACAGGTAAAGTAAGCTAAGGGGTAAGGAGGATTAACAGGTAGGGAAGGTTACTAGGTAGAAAGGGTCAACAGGTAAAGAGGGCTAACAGGTAGGGAAGGTTAACAGGTAAAGAGGGTCAACAGGTAAAGAGGGCTAACAGGCAGGGGAGGTTAACAGGTATAAGGAGAGTTTACGAGAGAATATTCGCTGTTTCCTCCGGCGCAGCTGCCATATAACAGGTATCCTTAGCCCATCAGGACAAGAACGGCGCTGGCTGTCCTTGCAGCCCCTGGAAAAGTAAAAGTACACAGCAGTACGAGGATAAAAATTACAATACTGGAGAGAAATAGAATTATATATTTTTATGCATTGCTTTATTTCAAAGATTAAATAAAGACTTAAGTTCTTTTAGGAAAAACTGGGTATTGCCATTGGTAACGCCGACCTGTATCTTTATGCCTTGTTAAAAGCATATTAGAACTATGGCCGTGTTATAGGTGGCCAATCTGTACCTTTATGCCTTATCAAAAGCATCCTCATACGATGGCCGTGTTATAGGTGGCCAATTTCTGGACCTTTATGCCTTATCAGAAGCATCCTAATACGATGGCCGTGTTATAGGTGGCCGATTTCTGGACCTTTATGCCTTATCAAAAGCATCCTAATACGATGGCCGTGTTATAGGTGGCCGATTTCTGGACCTTTATGCCTTATCAAAAGCATCTTTATACGATGGCCGTGTTATAGGTGGCCAATTTCTGGACCTTTATGCCTTATTAAAAGCATATTAGTACGATAGCCGTGTTATTGGTGGCCAATTTCGGGTCATAACATATGATTCCATGGCCGCTCTTAACTCGGCCGGCCATAATTTAGCCATAAACGACACAGACATGTAAGACACAGGGACAGGCTTTGTTCCTGCAGGCCTGCAGTTAGGATTCCTAAGCCCGTTAATCCCAAGTTGCAGAGCCGTTAATCCCAAGGTAAAGATTTTATCATCAGTGTAAACCGGTCACTTAGAGGCACGACTTAAACCTTTACCGCCCGCCTCTGCAGGTATCGCAAGAAAAACTGTGAATTTAATTTATTATTAAACTTTTTTCTAATCTTTTAGCGTCCGCTTTGATTATTGTCATATGATTCAATAACTGTACTAAAAACTGCATCAATGCATTTTTTTATTAATTTAACCTTCGTGGTAGTAATTTCAGTGTTGTATCAAGAAATCGTGTTCAAATGCACCAAGGTCAGGTGTTAATATGAGTGATCGGTTGAAACTGAAACCATGCAAGTCTGAGCCTTATTAAGGTTTTAACCAGTCCTTAAAATAAAACCAACTCTTACAATAAGGCTAATATAACGTTGAAATTTCAACCATTTTTGATTTCTTTTGCAAGTCTGTGCGCTATATAATTTACCCGTTCTATGTATACAATTAAAGCTTTTTTATGAATAAACTAATAACACATTAAAAATTTACTCAAATGAACAAATGTTTGTTGGAACAATAACTTAAATAATGAAACCATATAGGAAATGCATATGAAATATACGAAATGTTTTTCACATCATGAATTCTGACTCTAAAAACAACGAATACAACATTCATCGATGCTTCGTGCGAGTGTGGCCAAATTTAAATTCAACTACAAGCTTTAATTGTTTAGAAGATTTTTCTCTCTCATTCCGCGTCACGCAATAGCATGAAACTATCACACGAGTTGAAAATTACATACAATCTAAAGGGCACCTTATAATGACGTTTCTTTAAGAAGTCGTGTACTCTACTCTTTAATTAAAGACTTAATATAATGACATTTCTTTAAGAAGTCGTGTACTCTACACTTTAATTAAAGACTTAATATAATGACGTTTTTTTAAGAAGCCGTGTACTCTTTAATTAAAGACTTAATATAATGACGTTTCTTTAAGAAGTCGTGTACTCTACTCTTTAATTAAAGACTTAATATAATGACGTTTCTTTAAGAAGTCGTATCCTCTACACTTTAATTAAAGACTTAATATAATGACGTTTCTTTAAGAAGTCGTGTACTCTTTAATTAAAGACTTCATGCATGCAGGAAATGACCTTCTAAAGACACCATCTACTTATAACGTTTCAAATTTTTCACTTGTAATAATTTACATAATTAAAATTTTAACATCTTCATTTGGTGACATCAGGAACATTTATTCACTCTAAGCTCTTCACTTCGTGATTATTTTCCGCAGCCATACTATAAGATAGAAAAATTTAATATCGATATTCTCAAGTCAGTTAAATAGTCACACTGAAAAATATTACGTTATGAAGCGTATCATAATACAATAGTAGGGAACAGGTTCAAAGTTAATTCAGCTAAGTTTAGAAATTATGTAAGTTATGGTCACGCTAGAAAAATTACGTAATGAAGCATATCAAATATAATGTTGGAAAACAGATAACGTTCCACCAGCAGTATAAAGAAGCGATCGCGATACAACGTACGAGTGCAAAGAGTTTTAAAGTTATTTATAGGTTTATCAAATAGGTATAATTTAACAATTTTCGCATATTTGTTATGATGTAACTCCAGGAAATAACATTTACGCGTCGCATATCAGACTCGAACAGGAATAGCCTTAAACAACGAATGATCACCTATCTATTTAACTCTACTTCAACCCAAGGTTTAACAATTTGCCAATTTGTTCGTAAAGCACGAGTTGAAAATGATTTAATGCTGTTGATAAAACTGTTATTCGTATTATTGAAGCAAATCTTGACTCAAATTAAGGCTGTTTAGTGTTAAACGAGTGTAGCTTCATAATTTAAGTGGGTTCAAAATAGGGATAGAGCTTAAATTATTTTTCACCCAAACAGTCCATAGGCATTTGAATTATCCCATGTAAGATTTTCATGCAAGTGTCATGAATGAAGAAAAAAAAGAGAAAGTTACAGCTTACCTTCCAACTCCTTTTGACCCCGTTGATATGCTGAGAGTCAATGTGCCAGCATTACTTTCATCCGTACAATGCGGAATGATACTGCCAGCATTACTTTCATCCGTACAATGCGGAGTCATACTGCCAGCATTACTTTCATCTGTACGATGCGGAATGATACTGCCAGCATTACTTTCATCCGTATAATGCGGAATCATACAGCCAGCATTAAAAAAATAAATAATTTTTATTTATTAAATATATGAAAATAATGCTGCATCAGCATTATTTTCATTAGTATAATGTAAAGTTATTCTACTTACACCACTGTCATCAGTAAAGAATAAGTTATTCTATCATTATTACCAGGTTGAAAAATGTTTGCTGTTTAGTTTATGTTTGTAAGGGTTTCAAAAATGAGCAGCAGGCAGGTTCTGACTCAACGTAAATTTTTGAGAAAAAGAGCAAAATTGTTAATTCACGTAATTAATAAATACGTTAATTAATTTAATTAAATAAAAAAAGAGGAGCACGAGGAAGCTTCTGTATAGTGGCAAACCGACAGTTTTTGTACACTTGTGGTTCTCCGATAAAAAATTAAAAAAAGGCCTTTTTTTTGGCATTCGAATTTAAATCTTTGCTCAAAGAAAAAGCAAAATTCTTGAAGATTGTCTGTTCACCGTGGCTATTAAATAATTTCCACATATTTTTCTTTAATGAACTATAAAATAATCTATCGTCTTCTCCATAGCATTTTTGCAGTTTTTCTTCCTTTTCACTATCAGCTATTATTCTCATTCTTAATGGCAGGTATTTATTTTCCAGATTTACTCTAAAGTAATTCCTTTAAAAAAAATTCAACAACCAAAATTATTACATTTATGCTAGCCACTTGTTAATCCATCTTCATGTGTGTGACCTACGAACAAAACATATATAAATTATAACAAGTTAAGTCAATAAATAAATATCCTTGTAATAAATGACCCGTGACGAACGTTGATAATTGTTTAGGACTCACGGCACGGGATTCCTAATTGTCCTTTGCAGCCATGCAGGATGCCCTGCTGCCATAATCCTTTCTCTCTCCAGACCACCAGCTTCGTGGCTGAATATAATTAGCCGTGGATAACAAGTGATAACTGACAGTGAATGATAGCATACAATATCATTATAATAGATGAAAGCTTACAATAGTCAGCGGATTGCAACTTAAAACTGTCAGTAGATGCAAAATTTCGAGCCAGTATATTAATGCTAACAATTGGTCATAGATGACAACTGATAATTGATAGTGGAGGATGACTTACAATTGCCAGTGGATGGCAGATTACAATTGCCAGTGGATGGCAGCTTACAGTTGACATTGGATGGCAGATTACAATTGCCAGTGGATGGCAGCTTACAGTTGACAGTGGATGGCAGATTACAATTGCCAGTGGATGGCAGCTTACAGTTGACAGTGGATGACAGATTACAATTGCCAGTGGATGGCAGATTACAATTGGCAATTTACAGAGCGAAATTGAATGCATTGTCTTCACATGAAGTCTTCCAAGTGGTTTAAAGCCATTAAACCATAATATACAAATAGATTAAATTAATTTGGCAAATTCACTATTTCCCGGTATAATTGTATGTTATTCTCTCAATCGATTGTTGGACTCGACCGACAAATGCAGGCAGTATTTACTACATATTTAACCGCAAATTTTATAGGACGAAGAGGATTTAAATCGAACGAATCCAGATTTGTAAAATTAGATTAAAAATCGAGCAAGGATTCTGTTGTCTGTTCGACCCGGATTTTCATTTTCTGACTGTGTGTAAATACCGGATTTTCCGGATCTTTTGAGGATTTATGATGGAGGTTTTAGAAGGTCACTGGCTGAAAGATTACAGAAAAGGTCAAGAACTTACAGCCTTTTAGAGGTCGACTTCTTATTAGCGTCTAGTCTAGACACTTTATCCTCTGTGTATAAAAAAGTGAAACGAGTTATCCATGGATGCTTCGAAACCGGATTTTTTTTTCCATTTTTCCATCAATGCACAAAAAAAATTTATATGTGTATAATGGCGTTTTAAGTGCAAGCGGATGAATTCGAATCCAGAATCCAGTTGGTGGAGCTCTGAGAACCAAGTTTTAGTCATTCATTAGCCTGAATTTTGCTTGATTTAAGTTCCCGAAGCTAAGCCCCCACGAGTGCCCACAGCTAAGCACTCATGAGTGCCCACAGCTAAGCACCCAATTGAGTGCCCACAGCTAAGCACCCAATTGAGTGCCCACAGCTAAGCACCCATGAGTGCCTGCAGCTAAGCATCCACGAGTGCCCACAGCTAAGCACCCATGAGTGCCCACAGCTAAGCACCCAATTGAGTGCCCACTGCTAAGTACTCATGAGTGCCCACAGCTAAGCACCCAATTGAGTGCCCACAGCTAAACACTCACGAGTGCCCAAAGTTAAGTCTGCTCCAAGGCCGCGAATTCAGACGTCGAGGTCGAGGTTTAAACTTAAAGTTTCTATTATTATTAGATGGCATGATTTACTTGTTTACATGCTTCTTCTAATTTGAAAATGAATGTTTGTTGCATTCGAAACGTCGTTAATAAAGAAAAACTACCTCCTGAAACTAGCCTTCTTATCTCCATCATCTGAAAAAAAGTTGCACTCCCTGATAACTTAAATATTCGTAACCATTGCTGGGAGCAACTTTTGAGCTTGTAACAACGAGCTCTAAACAATAATTTATTATTTAAAATTAATTAAGTTAAAAAAAGTCAAATCCTAATCATGCATACAAGTTATGCCGGTGATTTTTTTTCAGAAGGTGGGGGATATTTTTTTCGTAGCTCGTAAAATGTGAAAAAATTTAGCAGATAAATGTTTGAAATTGGGAATATATCATCTTTTTGTTTAAAAATACTTCTTGGTTGGAAAGACAAGCTAATAATTTATTGAAATTGTTTTAAAAACTTTTAGAAGGATATATAAGGATCTGTTTCATAATTACAGGATAGATTTGAATTAATTAAGGAACTTTCATTGTTGACCACACAATTAAAAATTTCTATAAACCTTCAAGTAGTAGTATATCTAGTCTTTAACATATAATAGTCATTTCAAATTGAAAAACTTATTATATATATATATATATATATAGCCCACAGAAATTCCAAGTTATTACTAGCAGAGGATCGCAATATCAGGAGAAGATTGCAGTTGAATACAATAAATTTCAATTAAAGCCAAATTATTGACGCAATATCAGGAGAAGATTGCAGTTGAATACATTAAATTTCATGTTAAAGCCAAATTATTGACGCAATATCAGGAGAAGATTGCAGTTGAATACATTAAATTTCATGTTAAAGCCAAATTATTTACGCAATATCAGGAGAAGATTGCAGCGAGGTCCCGAAATTATAGATTAAATATAAATGAGTTCCGCAATCCTTGTAAAAGATTGCAGCGGGGTCAATTGAATTAATTTTAACTTGAAACTAATTGAGTCACACAATCAACGGTAAAGATTGCAGCAGGAATATCAAAAATTTTTTCCATGTTAAAGTTAGCGGAATATCGCAATCCCTGGAAAAGATTGCAGCGGGGTATCTTGAGTTAATTCCATCTAGAAGCAAAATGAGTCACGCAATCAATGACAAAGATTGCGGAGGGAATATCAAAATTAATTCCACGTAAAAGGTAACGGAATATCACAATCCCTGGAGAAAGATTGCTGCGGGGTCAATTGAATTAATTTTAACTTGAAACTAATTGAGTCACGCAATCAATGGTGAAGATTGCAGCAGGAATATCAAAATTAATTCCATGTAAAAGGCAATAGAATATCGTAATCCCTTGAGAATATGGCAGCGGGGACACGGAATTCTGAGAGCCAAATTAGGTAAGAAATTTCTGGAGAAGATAGCAGCAGGATGGGCGATGGGGCCTTCAAGCTTCACTGCGTCGCTCTGGTCGAAGAAATTCTCATCGGCTAAATAGTTGTTGAACTTACGATTTCGGGTGACAGAAATTCAAATAAACAGACGTGCATCTGTTGACTGCTGGCTTGTGACGTGCATCTGTTGAATTTTGGCTTATGATGTGCATCTGTTGACTGTTGGCTTGCTGCGACCATCTGTTCAATGTTGGCTTGCTGCGTGCACCTGTTGAATGTTGGTTTGCTGCGTGCATCTGTTGACTGTTGGTTAGCAGCGTGCATCTGTTGAATGTTGGTTTGCTGCGTCCATCTGTTGACTGTTGGTTTGCTGCGTGCATCTGTTGACTGTTGGTTTGCTGGGTGTAGCTGTTGACTTGTGAACGAATGTGTCTATTTGGTCTCTCTTAATAATGTCAATGTATTACCGCTCTAATAATTATCTAATAATATTAAATTAAATAGTTGAAGAATAAATATATTTAGTTAAAAATCAGTATGCATTTAAAAAAAACTCTACATAGGTACCTATGACGTTCTAACTTGATATTTAACTCTGGAAATTTGATGAACTGCTTTGAAAATATCAGCCTGGAAAACACATGAAAATGGTCAATATTGCACCGAAACAACTTGCTAAAACGAATTGTCGGATATCCAAAACAAATTGGAAAACTTTTGAAATATTAGTCGTTGCTCGACGGAGTTATTTTTAACAAATATTCCCTCAAAATTTAAGTAAATATTTTGAAATATTTTCTAACAAATTCCAGGTAGCGTTACTTTATAAGTATCAAGGCAGTGTTACTTTAAAAAATCATAGGTAATGTCCGTTTTGAAGAATTTAAATTTTTAATGAATAAACCTCACTTATTAAATCTATATGATGTAATAGATTTGCATATTAATCGCTCTGTTGACGTGTAATTTTAAACGATCTGAATGCAACACGATAATGCTTCTAGCTATAATAAAAAAATCATTGCTATTGAAAAAAACTCAATGGAAAATCCTTGAGTTTTTGCGGTGATTTCTGTTATCATAACCTTTGCATCAGTTATCTTTTTGATCTCATTTATCGTTTCCGCAGTCCCAGTTCTCGCTGTGATCTTGCATTTATCATCTCTTCTAAGCCAGTTATCGCTGTGATCTTGTATTTATCATCTCTTCTAAGTCAGTTATCACTGTGATCTTGTATTTATCATCTCTTCTAAGTCAGTTATCTCTGTGATCTTGCATTTATCATCTCTTCTAAGCCAGTTATCGCTGTGATCTTGTATTTATCATCTCTTCTATGTCAGTTATCGCTGTGATCTTGTATTTATCATCTCTTCTGAGTCAGTTATCGCTGTGATCTAAGTTATCTCCGTACTCCGTAGTCTCAATTATCGCACATCTAACACAGTTACCGATGAAATGTCCGTTTTCTTCCATGCTCGTGGTTTTCTCTCGGAAGGACACTTTCCCTTTTAGCGAGGAACTCAAGTTTCGTGCCGTTGCAGGGAAAATACCAACGCTTGACCTTTCAACTTAATTATGCTCCGTGTAGAAATATTACCAGGATTGGTCTGGTCTCTGATATATAAAAGCATATAATATATAAATATAAAAGCATACATATATATATATATTATTATATATTACATATTTTATTATATATTACATATTTTTATATACAAACAAATCATACTTTTTGTAGCTGAGCAACATTTTCATAGCCTGCTATAACATAACATAACATAGTGATGTCAGCGCTGAAGTGTAGGCCTGATGTGGCCTGTCGCCGATTCTTTTCCTTTTCGTGCCTTGTTCACAGATCTAAAATCGTGTCATTTGACCGGATCTTTTCATGACTGACGATAGTTTGAAGTAGCTACTAGACTTCCACCGGGTTCGATAAGGAGCTAGGCATTTCAAATCTGAACATATATTTTTCCATAGCTTTATCTAGTCTGTTCTTGAACGCGTTCATACTTGGAGCGCCAACGATGTCAGAAATGTAAAAACAACAACGATAGAAAATGTAAAAGTTTATTACGAAGAAATAATGAACGTTTTTGCTTCTTGTTTTACTATGTCAGTTTTTGTACTTGTATTTCAATACCACGAAAATTCATTCGGAAATTTTCGTTTCCGGTGTACACGGAAAAAATTTTTATTTAAAAAAAAAATAAAATTCGCATGAATTTATTTTGTGAAAATGAAATAGTTTAAATGCTTCGCAAATTTATCTTCCAGTTTACCCTGCTCCAGAATTGGTTAATTTTCATTGGTCGTGGAGTCACGAGTTTGAAAAAATCTGATAAGTAATAGACCTTTAATTTTATTCAAATTTTCACCAATTCGCCAAATAAAAAACGTTTTCAACTAAGCCTTTTCTTTTTCACTTACCAAAAAGTCACTAAAGGTTTTTAGGAAAAATGTCCAGGTTGGGTCGGCCATTTTTAAATTTAAATTACATTTTCTTTCCTCATTAGGTTAGGGCGTCAAATTATTATTAGTTATTATTGTAATTAGCCTACAAATAAAAAATAACAAACCTGCACTTTCATGAAATGTTAGACCAGAATTAATGCTCAAAAATATAATAATAATAATCATTATAATAATAAAAATAACAATAATAATAATAATAATAATAATAATAATTAGAAAAATAATAATTATAATAAACAATAATCATAATAAAAATAAATAGATAAGTAACAATGCAAGACTTCAAGGTTACGTTGCACCTGCAGATAGTCAAGGAGATGTAAGCAGTCAATCATTCGGGCCGCGGTCAAGCTAACAGTCAGAAAAATGAATGGGTTATTATTGTCCATATAGTGACATACTTTCTTAGCCACAGCGCGGGCAGAGAATGGACGAAACGCTGATACGAACTTTGGCTAAAATATTAGCTAATGGTTAATTATTGAGCCATTATTATTAATTATTATTTTTATTATTATTACTAATATTATTATTTTTATTTTTTTACTATTATTACTATTTTAGTTTATTTATTATTATTATTAATAATATTATAATTAATATTTTTATTATTATTATAAAATATCATTTATTGAGCTTGCGACGACATTTACTTTATAATTGTTGTAAGCAATTTGAAAGCATGTATAATGTGCATGACATATATATCCTACTGAACATTTAACGTTGAAATAACGTTGATTAAGTGTTGCTTCACACTTCTTGAGCTTTCGGTTTCGTATTGTCCAAAATAAAAAACAATAAGTACTTTATACTGAAGAGGGTTCCCTTTAATGTGTGAAGGCTTGAATTTCTTTTTATTCAGTTAATAGTAGTTTACAAACTACCAACAAATAAAAGTATTTTACTGCTGCCGATCGGCCATTCAAAAACTTATATTACATATTACAATATATATATTTATTTATCTTATCAAACGGACAGCCGTCTAGCAGCTAAGCTAAGCATGAACCGACGACCTCACTCTTCCCTCTCTTGTTACTGGACATTCCTCTTGTAACGACGCATTGTTTGCAGATACGATAAGTGAAAGTTTATTTTGACCATTGAAAGTAAACATAATTTTATATTACAATCTAACGCACAAATTCTGGTATCGCTGTTAATTTTGTTACAAATTTGGTTTATAGTGTAGAATAATTGTACATTTGATCTCATTGTTATAGGAAAAAAATGCAACTAGCGATTCCAATCTTCTAAATGGAATTCTTCAGGCAGATTTAATTTCAGAGACTATAAATGATCGAATAAAGCGGACAGAATAGTGTCGTTTTTTTACATAACTTCATGTTTATTCGTGATGCTTCATGAATGAACGTCAACTTATCTCGATACTCAACAGGTGTAGTATTTAATAATATTCAGTTAAAGTCCCCAATGATCATCAGTTTTAGTGCTCAATATTAATCCGTATAGCAATACTCAATACAAATTCGGTGCAATACTCAACACAAGTCACTAGCAATACTCTATACTAGTCATTTTGCAATGCTCAATACTAACCAGTAGCCATTTGAATGACTTCTATCTATCTCCAATATTCACCCTGTCCCCATTCATCGCGCAGAGGCCGTCTTCCTTACATCCGATATTCGCCCTGCGCCAATCAATCGCCCAGAGGCCGCCTTCTCTTTATCCAATATTCGCCTTATGCCCATTCATCGCCCAGAGGCCGTCTTCTCTTTATCCAATATTCGCCTCATGCCCTTTCATCGTCCAGAGGCCGTCTTCTCTTTATCCAATATTCGCCTCATGCCCTTTCATCGTCCAGAGGCCGTCTTTTCTTCATTCAATATTCGCCCGTCAAATTTGCTGATATTTGCCTTGACTTCCTTTAGTTTGTACGTCGACATAAATATTGTTTGATCATTCAGATGATCTCAGAACTGCAGTGGAATAGAGAGTACGAAAGACGAATATTTCCAATCAATATAATATTGATTGTGTGTCATTGTGATTTTTTTTACACAGGAAAGGAATAAATGGGAAATTTAGATAATAAAATCAATGCTGAAACATAAGCATTCAAGATAATTTTTCGGTGTATTCAGAGATGACTAATAGAATATATAAACGTGAGCCACAGCGTAAAATAAAAATTAAATATATTAAAACAAATGAATTCCAATACTGATACAAATATTAAATAGTAATGAATAAGCTTTTAAATGCAAGGATGAGCATCTATGAAAGAATGAAAAAATAGCATTTGCTATTGCCAAACACAAAAAATGATGACTCGAAAAATCGAGGTGAAATCGGAGAATGTCCTCACTGCCTTTATAAACTTCACAATAAATACAGTGACGGATATACCCTAAGATTGATCACTGTTACTTGCCACCAGGCGCCTCCTGAACAACTAAAATTTTTTTACTGTTACTTCGGTGATAAAATTGGAATGTCGTCGGCATGCCTTTTCCCGGAAAGTGCAGCTGTCAAGTCCTTTCTATCTTCCCTGTCTTTTCCCACATGAAAATATAGGTGCCAGATTCTGAAGCATCGGGCATTAGGTGGCCACTGATATGCTGGCCATGCCGGATAAATCACTGAACCGCGAAAGTTCAAAAAGGCGTAGGAGGCAAGGCATAAAACAATATTTATTTCAACTAGGCATAGCGAAATTTATATGGGCACATTTGATGATACTCTAATTAATGAATAAATAATTTACCAGTAAAGCTCGCTTATTTTTTTCCATATGTCCAAAATGGGACATCTTTGGCTGTCCAACTTTCAATACTTTATTCATTTGACATAATGAAGCTCATTGCAGTTGTTGCGTTGCAGCTAGCTACTTGAGAAAATTCAGTGGCTATTCACCAATAATATTTAGGCAAAACAAGCCAAATAAATTCACCAAATACTCATCGAAAACTTTTCGTGTGATTAGGCTTTAATTTTCAACAATTTTAGCTGATTTTCTCATTTATGGAAAAAATGCCATATTGTGCTCGTCATGTCCGTCCGTCAGTCCGTCCGTCCGTCTGTCCGTCTGTCCGTGACTTCACGTTTTCGTCGACGAGAAAATGCGCTCTCTGTCACTCACTGCAGTGAGTACTGAGTTATATTTTTGAACTGATGATGGAGTTGGTCTTCGAAATGTGTTTGATGTAGAAACGATGAATTTACTTGGGGTTATTTTTGCTTACAAATGCTTGGTGATTTTGCAATTTAATTAGCTTGATGGAATGAGTACTTGCGTTGGTTACAGTGAAATTCAATTAGAAAGTGAATGAATAGATTCATCATTCCCCTAATATATAATTAGTCCTCATTATTCTATTAAAAAACTAAACCAATTGTTTTATTACAAAACTTTTCCGACTTGTACGAGTTAAATTGCGGCCCATACAAATAATCGTACAATAACAATATTCTTTTAATGAAAATATAAATCGATAATAATAAACAAAAGCTGAGAAAGGCTCGACTATCGTTACGGTTGGAAAAGTTTGCCTGACCGTGTAAACTGTGTCAGTAAAACTGAGCAGAAAATCTTCAAATCGAATATTTTCTACTAGTTTGTGAGCAAAGCTCCAAGTTTATGTTTGTGTCAGTTGTTGATGTAAATAAAAGGTACACGCTAGCCTTCCTTGTTTGTACATGAGAGTACGTCTGGCCGTGAAAAAGCTTCACATATAGCGACGATTTTTCGCCAAGTCATCAAGTTTACTGCGGGTATCAAAGAAGCTGTTCGGACGATGACAAATCTTCGATTTACCGTCCCAGAGCTGAAGTGCGCCAAGATTTTCTTAATAAATGCGATGTCTGAGCTTAATTGCGCTTGGATAAATTATTGTGCAATTATTTTCGTAATAATTGCGATGTACCATAAACGCTGTCCTTTCGCTATCCGATTTCTGTTCACGACCAGCCGTGTTAGACTGGGTTTTCATTAAAATTCCAACACGTATGCGTGTTGCCACTCCACTGTGAGCGTGTTGCACGCACTCTGTACGGGTGCAACTGTTTATACGTCCACGTTTGAGCGTGTACGTATAAATAATAACCAGTCCTCTGATGGTAATGCGTGAGGGTAAACATAAGCAAAGCTTGCTCAAAACGTATGGATTATTATAATACAGCAGAAAAATGTCTATGGAACTCAAAATAATAGAGATGACTAGGAAAAATTATCCTAATAGTGACACACAATAGCCGCGGTGCACACGGCACGAGCTAAGGACACACGGCACGAGCTAAAGACACACGGCACGAGCTATGGACCCACGGCACGAGCTATGGACACACGGCATGAGCTAAAGAACGAGCTATAGACACACGGCACGAGCTATAGACACACTGCACGAGCTATAGACACACGGCACGAGCTATAGACACACGGCACGAGCATTAGCCAGGTTGTTGAAGGTAAGCCGGTAATGTCATTGCCTTGATATTTGAGGATTCGCTTCATGGGCTCTGCAGTTTCTGCTTATACAGGGTGAACCAGAATTAACTGACCCTTTTAATTTGTTAATAAATAAAAAACTAAGAACGTTATGAAGTTGAAACTTGTTTTATTTAAAAGAAGAACATTTTTATGGTAATATTGTATCCTAGTTTTTAGGATACAATATTACATACAATATTTTAACTAATACATATTATTAATACATAATAATTATTTTAACTAATACAATAATAAAATATTGTAATAGGATACAATATTTTAACTAGGATACAATATTACCATAAAAATGTTCTTCTTTTAAATAAAACAAGTTTCAACTTCATAACTTTGTTTTTATTTATTTATTTATTAACAAATTAAAAGGGTTAGTTAATTCTGGTTCACCCTGTATAAAGGGTAATTTGTGTTTAATTTCGGTTACGACTCGAGCTGCTATGCATATATTCTGAGGTGCGCAGAGTATTTTTATAGCAAATATTTTGGTCTACCACATAGGCCCTAAAATAGACCACCACATAGGCCTACCGTTTAACTTTGTTCATTTGCCAACAAAACTCATTTTCTCATTCAATCCACACTTATTAACTTGCGGGTCAATTTAAACGGACAGCCGAGGATTATCTTAATAGTACGGCACACAAATTCACTTCTCAGTAAATTTCTTCTTCCGCATCTTCTATCACTTAACATCTCCACGTGAATGTCCTTGTATCTGCTACGTAGTTTCTACCTGCATTGTCCATTATAAATAAGATAAATATTAGTCTATGTTGCACATATTTTATTACATGCAAGCAATTTTTCACGGCTTCCTGTTCTCTAACCTCAAATCCTTATAATTACGCAATTTTCACAACAATTGCTTATTTTATTGTCAAGTAAATCATGTTTTCGGTATTGCAGCCCTGCGGATGCGTATGCTTAATGACTTAGGTGTTTAATTTTAACCTTTAACCAGCCAGTCTCAGACATCGCTTATTGATGTCCTAATATCGATAATATTATCTGTTAATATCGATAATATTATCGATAATATTATTTACTAATATCGATAATATTATCTACTAATATCGATAATATTATCGATAATATTGTCTACTAATATCGACAATATTATCTACTAATATCGATAATATTATCGATAATATTGTCTACTAATATCGATAATATTATCGATAATATTATCTACTAACATCGATAATATTTTCGATAATATTTTTTACTAATATCGATAATATTATCGATTATATTAGCTACTAATATCGATAATATTAACGATAATATTAACGATAATATTATTTATAATATTATCTACTAACATCGATAATATTATTTACTAATATCGATAATATTATCTACTAATATCGATATTATTATCGATAATATTATCTACTAATATCTATAATATTATCGATAATAATATCTACTTACATCGATAATATCTTCGATAATATTATCTACTAATATCGACAATATTATCGTTACCACGTGATGCTGTAGGCGTTATAAGGTCAACTCAGTTGCGCAGGATATTTGGCTGCGTGGCATAGGCCCCTTCTTTTTAATGCTGGACACTTTGCATTGCAAATGACGCCTTTTTTATACACAGCGCGCGGGATCAGCATTACCATGCCACGAGCGACCGTGACCCTCAGGTGTCGGCGGGACCATCTTCCCAGACGTTAGATTTCTCGCCGCCACCGGGCTTGGAAGGAGTCCCAGCTGTAAGATTTCTTCCCAGCCGTAAGATTTTATAAGATTTTCCCAGCTGTAAGATTTCTTCCCAGCCGTAAGATTTTTCGCTGCCACCGGGCTTGGAAGAAGTCCCAGCTGTAAGATTTCTTCCTAGCCGTAAGATTTTATAATATTTTCCCAGCCGTAAGATTTTCTAAGATTTTCCCAGCCGTGAAATTTCCTAAGATTTTCCCAGCCCTAAGATTTTCTAAGATTATCCCAGCCGTAAGATTTTCTAAGATTTTCCCAGCCCTAAGATTTTCTAAGATTTTCCCAGCCGTAAAATTTTCTAAGATTTCCCCGACGTAAAATTTTCTAAGATTTTCCCAGCCGTAAAATTTTCTAAGATTTTCCCAGCCCTAAGATTTTCTAAGATTTTCCCAGCCATAATACATTTTCCCAGCCTAAAGGTGTCTCACCGTCACCGGGATTTGAGGAAGTCGATTTCTTCAAAATGTGTTTATATGTACATAAAAATGAATAAGGAATTACGTTATAATAAGTTATTGTTAAAAATAGTGGGTGATTTCTCCTGCAAAAAAGTTCGATGATCCGATTAAAATGTTGTGATTCAAATAATAAAAAAATGTTGTGTTCAATTTGTTTAAAATGTATTGAATTTAATGGTTATTACGATACAATCATTCTTCGGGCCTTTGTCACCAAACGGGAATTCGCTTGAAAAATTTCCCAAGTTTTGAAATTAAATTTTGGGAATTGATTTCTGTAGAAAAATTATTAGGCACACGGGATATATTACAATTGAGTGAGAAACGTTTCGAAGGCTTGGCTCAAAGCATTTTATATCAGTAAATAGAAGTAACTGTGTGGAGTAAGTGAATGTAAATAATTGTTTACATTGCATAACACACGTTTGAATTGCATTACATCCTTTGCTAGTATGCGACGGAGGCATGTATGACCTGTACCCTATTGGAAAAAATTCCCAGCTATTTAGAAGAGCAATAAAAGGTTTGCGGTCTCAGCGGAAACGGTTTTGATGTTTAATTAAATTATAAGTTAAGTTTGAGCCGACGTGAACTGTGTTGGAATTTAAGCAACTTTTGCTGACTAGAATTTTAACTTGAAAAGGAATGCTAACCTCATCCTATGACATCACAACCTTCAGCATCATGACCTATACAATGATACACCTACTATCACAACCGAAAATGTCATACATTCTGCTATCACAGCTTATTGTAGAGACTAATCATGATTTGAGTTAGATAAAATATAGAGAGAAGTTATTCACAAACTGATATGTAACCTGAAGTTGAATTGAATGATATGTAACTCAGTTAAATTTCATTTCTTTTCAAAAAGCACAACTTGAGCTTTTGACTAGCAGCTTTCTTTAGGTTTTAATGTTGCTCAGTTTGGCTCACTAGCTGTTATCACGTATCATGTATGTAAGTACCTGTTAAAATATTCGTTAGTCTAGAATCCCTATAATTTTAATCATCTAATTATGTTCATTGTTAAGCAGGTGTAGGATAAGATTTAATTAAGCTATAAAATACTGGGTGCAAGTGTGCCATTTATTAATAAACGAAGGCGATTCCTGCATGCTTCGGAATTTACTGACATTTAGGCAGCTCTTTCATGTCCCATAATTCACCGAGGTATTCAAGCAACTCATTCATGCCCCAGAATTGTCATTCAGACTGGCAGACTATCACTTTCACCAGCCGACGCTCAATATTCATCGTACGACATTGGGTTCAAAGATTCACGTCTGCGATTGCCCCTGTAAAGATGACATTGCGATGGCCGGTGTTAAAGATTTAGAACTCGAAAGGCCCCATGTCGTATGCTGGTATACGAGCTGTGGGAAACATTGCGGCTATTTGAATAAATTTGTGTTGCTATTTCGTTAATTTATTTTTTGCTTAAAATGAGAATTGCAGCAATACCTGTGGTAGAATTATTTGTAGCAGTTATAGTAATCTAATGACCTGTCATGGTCCGGCCGAAAAAGGCTACAATGGCTTCTAATGACTGCCGAGAAACAAGCCAAAAAATGATACTCGTTGTATTTTTTGTTCCTCAAATGGCACTCCAAATATACATAAAAAATAGTTGTAACGGCATTTAGACAAACCAGCAAAAACAGCACTGGCGCTCGATATGGAATCAGGCAATCAATTCATGTCACCAACATGGGACTTTCTTGCAGCAGCCACCGCGAGATCGCGCTCATCTGCCGCCTCCTTGGTTCGCTGCAGGATGGAGACTCTCTCGAAGGTCGAAGCTGTAGGATATAAGCTAGGGTCCTTTCACAGGACGTGTCAGTAACTCGCTCTCTTCGCTACCCAACGACCGACCGCGCCAGGTGAGACCTGTAGTCAAGGCTCTGCCACGTACTTGCAATTGTCTTTTCCAGCGCCGCTGTGTAGAAGATGCACTTAAAATGAGTAGAATGACATGCTCTATTTGGGTTTAGTACAGAACTATTTCATTAACTGTGTCCTGTTGTCTGCACTATTATTTGTACAATGACAGTTCAACATTAACAGAACCGGTGCACGGTTCGGTATATAGTTTTTTGGACAACGAATAATGAACTTGGTATTGGTATCAACTTATTTTGTAAAATAGAATTGTATGTCTGGTGTGTACAGACTTACATTTGTACAGTGGAATGCTGTCCCCGGTGTGTACAGACTTACATATGTACAGTGGAATGCTGTGCCCAGCGTGTACAGACTTACATTTGTACAGTGGAATGCTGTGCCCGGTGTGTACAGACTTACATTTGTACAGTGGAATGCTGTGCCCGGTGTGTACAGACTTACATTTGTACAGTGGAATGCTGTGTTCGGTGTGTACAGACTTACATTTGTACAGTGGAATGCTGTGGCCGGCGTGTACAGACTTACATTTGTACAGTAGAATGCTGTGGCCGGTGTGTACAGGCTTACTTTTGTACAGTGGCTAGCTGCGAAGCGTACATGTCTTAAAATTGTTTATTTCAGAGCACCAAACTCCATTTTAGAAGATGCACTGAATTTGCGCGCAGTGGAATGATGTGCTTGATGAGCGTACTAAATCATAAATGCACAATGGAATGCGATGCAAAATCAGTGTACAAAGTATGCGATACAATTAAAGTCTCGTATGTGGAGAAGCGAATGCTTGGCCAATTGTACATAGAAAAATTTTTGAAAAGGGAATGCCAGCCTGGAAAGTGTAATGACTTTTCTCTTTTTCTCAATTGTGGAGTGCAGTACGCGGTATGAATATAATATTTATATTTTCAATGCACTGTTATAAAAAACGGTAAAAAACGGTCCCACTGGCGTTCTAGTGGCCGGTCGCCCCGTAAAAATAAACTATTTCGCCGTTTTATTAGATGTTTTACGGTATTCTAGTGTTAAATTAGAATAAAAACGGCGACACTGTGTTTCTTTTCACGTGCCCACCGGCCACTGAAACTCCGATAATACCGTTAACGGTAATTTTTCTAACAGTGTGTGTCTGTAATGGGTGAGTGAACTAATTTTTTTTGCTCGAAGAAATTGAGTGTCCTGTGACAGCATCTATTTTTTTTATTCTGATAGAATGCATTTTATGACAGCATAGTACATTTTGCCAGTAGTGTTATCAAATATCAGCTCCCAATAATGTAGAAGAGTTGCAGAGGCGATCAATATAATTTGAAAACAAAAAAAAAAAACCGTCATGAAAAAAAACCCGTCATGAAAAAACCCGTCATGAAAAACCCGTCATGAAAAAAACCCGTCATGAAAAAACCCGTCATGAAAAAAAACCCGTCATGAAATTCTGATCGAGATGTTTTCGAGCTTCTATTGCGCTGGTCATTGGAGGTTGCTCGAAACTAAAATAAACGTGAAATACAGAATCCGAGAAATAATAAAATAAAATTATTTCACGTAAATTCGCAATTAAACGTTAATTCTTCCGAAACATACGTATTCGATGGAACGTCTTGCAATTTCACTATTTCGTTTACAGCTTGAATCGACCAAATTAAAAATGGAAGCACAGATTATTTTATCAAAATATATGGACTATAAGTTTTTCTGAAAAACATTTACTATGAAAATAGCGTCGAAAAGGGTCATCTATTCAGTTATACTTTCAGCTTCAACTTTATTAAGACTGTTGGAATCGATGTCAAGCTTACAACCGTACAGAGATAAAACTTCACTGTATTTCTACTGCACAGTTCACTACGAAAGGTTCTGCAACTGCACTATCCTTTCATACGGTTGCGTTAAAATCAAGCTATATAACTTTGCATATGATTACCATCTAATTTTTATTTAATCACATAAATAATAAATACAATATTAATTGTATTATAATTTATAGCAATTACATGCTAATATTCTCGATGCTTTATAACATTCCATACGAGTACTATCCAATTTTTATTTAATCATATAAATGATAAATATAATATAAATTATTTTATAGTATATAGCAATTACATGCTAATATTCTCGATGCTATATAACATTCCATATGAGTGCCATCTAATTTTTATTTAATCATATAAATAATAAATACAACATTAATTATATTATCATTTATAACAATTACAAGCAAATATTCTAGTGCTGCCATAATATTAAAAATAATTAATTGAACCGAGTTAATCTTCGCACAGGAAGAAACAATCGGGATATCTTTTTTTCATATTTAAAAACAATTTGCAAATGATAGCTTGTATTTACATGAAAATTTTCCATGTCCATTCTCAGTTTAACGCTTGTATTTTAACGTCTAACTCCCAATTTGTTATACCAGACAACTTAATTGCATTTGCTGAAATACGACCAGGCTGAGAAACGAATAATTTAGAAGCGTAATTCATTCTTCGTGCGTAAAAAACTTCACTGAGCATTTTTAAAGCGTATGCTAATAACCGAACGTGCGCTCAGCTCAAATGGCTGCATGGAGCCCGGGCACTTTCGTTTGTAATCAAACGCTGATCTTTAACAAGCAGCAAGCCTTTGTGCCATGACTTTTCCTTTCTAGCTTCCAGCCACTAAAGGATTACACCCGAAAAAAAAAGTTTAGGTCCCTTCACTTGAATGGCCGGACTGCTTTTACAACAACACGGTTGAAGGATTGTTGTTGATGTCAGACATCGATAGAACTTGAAAGTTTTGTTTACTAAAACTAAGAAATGAATTGACCTGCGAATTAAAATGTTCCAATTTAAATTGTTTGGGTAAAGTACTTGCAAAGATAGACCATAATAGCTGGTAGGATAAGTCCTTATATAGCTGCTTCTATTCCTTATAATACAGTATAAGTCCTTATATAGCTGCTTATGAATAAAGTAGCTTCTATTTAAATTTGCGCAGAATGTCTGTCGCTGAGTCCGTCGGCGAAAAGGTTTCCTTATTAATTTTTCCATAGAATTCCAAATTTGAGAGGTCGAACTAATTGAAAATGCATAGTTCCATTTTGCCATTTAGAGTATTAAAAGTATTTCAATTATTAAATTATTATTAAAAGTATTTAATTTTTTTTACATTTTACCATTTTAATTTTACATTTTAATTTTAATTGTGCATTCAGCCCCAACACCGCCATGTCTCGAACTGTTTTCGCCCTCCTCGCGCTCCTTGTGGCCACCGCCGGCGCACGGATGGCATACCAGCTCCCAGACGGCGCTGATTCGATCCTGAAAGCCAGAACCTTCACGCAGAACTTCGACTGTGCCGACAGAAGATATGGGTACGTAAAGAGTAGAAAAGACCAGGGCCTATACTTTCAAAGAAAGTTAAGAGATCGAAGTTCATCAGCCAATCATTGACGGCCTTTCAAGCAAATCCACCAATCATAGACAAGAAAATAGAGCGTAAGAACTTAGGTTCACTTAGCGAGCTTTGAAAGTATGGCCCCAGGGCCTATACTTTAAAAAAAAGTTGAGACATCGTAAGTTCATCAGTCAATCATTGACAGCCTTTCAAGCAAAATCTACCAATCATAGACAAGAAAATAGAGCGTAAGTACTTACGTTCACTAAGCAAGTTTTGAAAGCATGGCCCCTGTGCATGAAGGCCAGAACGAAGTTTTTAATCTAAATTCAAAGCGCGGAACTTTGACTACGAAGGCATAAACTATAGGAGTACGTATAAATATTTTTAAAGCAAAATGAATAACGTAACACTTCGACTACGGAGGCAGAAGATACGAGTACGTAGAAGAAAAGATAGCCCGAGCATGCAGGATTAAGCCTTGCTTCCAAGGTAAAGTTCATCACGAATCATTTCGCCAGAAAATACAATGGATAGGAGTGCGTGAAATATAAAAAATAGCCTGCCCATGAAGGATTTATCCATGTTTTTAAAGGCAAAGTCCATTACGTTGAACTTCGACTGCGAAGGCTTTGGATACGAGAGAGTAAAAAGTAAAAAATCCGCTCATGAAGGATTTGCGAATGTTTTTAAAGCGAATCCCTTCACGCCGAACATTGATTTTGAAGGCAAAAAACAAAAAGTCGTAAATTGCTTCTCATGGATTTTTGTAAGAAAATAACGAATGGCAAATTCTTGGCGTGTATAACGATTTCGTTGACATAAATATATACATATATATTTTTACCTGTACTGAATTCACGAACTTCATACGTTCATTAAGCTCCCCTAGAAAACTTCGTGAATTTTGGGTGTCGGTATGATTAATAAATGAATACAAAACTAATTTTATTGAACCGAGACCGATCGTGACTGCCATGTTTTTGACTGCTTCGTAAAGTTTGTCAACAACAGAGACCATTTTGTCCTTTTTAGCGCATTTTCTCATTTATGGAAAAAATTAACTATTGTGCTCGCCATGTCTGTCTGTCTGTCCGTCTGTCCGTCTGTCCGTCTGTCCGTCTGTCCCTCCGTCCGTCTGTCCGTCCGTGACTTCACGTTTTCGTCGACGAGAAAATGCGCTCTCTGTCACTCACTGCAGTGAGTACTGAGTAATATTTTTGTAGAACTTAGGATGATAATATAGCGTTTATTGATACTATTACACACCAACTTAAATTTATTTTTCATACATTCCTTGCAGTTACTACGCCGATACGGACAACGACTGTCAGATTTTCCACGTCTGCCTGCCTATCGAAGACGACGCTGGCCAGATCGTCGAGACGGCGCATTTTTCCTTCATCTGCGGCAACCAAACAATCTTCGACCAGTCCACGCTGACGTGCAACGATGAAGAAAACGCACTGCCTTGTGACGAGGCTAAGAACTTCTACGATGTTATTAACGCCGAGTTTGGGGTGCTCCCTGAACAGTAAACGCTATTGATGATTATATTACTTTGTTGAACGTTTTTTTTATCGTCGATTTGTAGAATAATCGAATATGTTATAGCGGAGATTTACATTTAGGTTAATGAAAGGAAAATGATTGAGCAATAAGTAGACTGATATTGAAGAAGCCTTGTATTTTTGTAATAAAGCTGCCATATTAAAATGTGCTTCTTCTTTAAGATGTTTTTAAGTTACAACTATATGGCCATTAGTCCATTAGAGTGTATCATTGCTCGAAATTTAGCCATGATTTTATAATTTTATCTCAGCTCTTCACTGAAAATGAGTTGTATTTCAAATTATTACATACCAGTAAATTTTGATAACTTTTCAAATTTTTTTTTGTAAGTAGATTTGAATGTGAATTGATCAGACTCTTTTGTTGTATTTTTCTATGACATAAAAAATGTTTTTTTTTTATATAAATGGGTTTAGCTTTCATACAAATTTTGAGACTAGAGCAATAATGAAAGTGTTTTTTATTTGCCGTATTCCACTTTATGTTCAATTCATGCTATTGGAACTTCATATGAATAAATGCGTAATTTAAAAGTTAAAATATTCCACATTCTAATTTGGAAGTTCGCTATAGTTATGATTGATACGAGTGCCATTTCTCATTCTTTAGTTTGACTGAAGCGTCTTGATGGTAAATAAATGGAAAGCGATATGTCCAATAATTATAAAATTGAATGTTCAATGCACATTTTTGGCCGATATTATATCGATTCAAGTTTTCCCTAATTATAATAACGATTTGAGTTTTTATTTTGTGAAAACCTATCAAGTTCAGTGTACATAAAAAAGATATATTTATTTATTTATTGATGTAAGCGCACGAAACTTTTCATGAATAAAGTCAAGTTTGAAATCTGATTTAACTTCGTTTTCCTTTCTCTTAATATTGGTTAAAACGTTGACTCCGATTGCTTCATCTTGCACTATTATTTAATTATATGTACTATTATGAAACAAAGTGGCCAGACGTCTTTTTTCAGTCAAATTCTGCGATTTAGTTTTTTTTCAATGGCGTTTGCCGGCTTAAATTTATAATAGGGGTACTTACTAATTAAATTTTGAAAAAAGGAAATGGAATTTTTACACCGGAACCTACAAATGTACAAGTATATTTTGAGTTATAGGCTTTTTTTGGCCATTTTACAACGCGGACTTGGCAATTTTTATATGGTACCACTTCGGAGTCAACGTGGTAATCATCAATAATGTCCTATTTTATACAAACACATATTATACAGTCTCTATTTTTAACGGATTCCACACGATAATCAAGAGCAAATATATAACTTGACGAAAATCTTTTAGAAACTTTAAAATAATCTTGTAGTTCAAGAACTTCAGTTACATTGTTACCTCGACACATTGTCTTCATTCCGAACATCAAGACTGCGCCAAAGTTTGAGTTGAATTTGTTGACTTCGGTTTGCAGGTTTGACAGTTCCGAGTTAAGCATTAGTAAATTACGCCTAGCATAACATTAAGTCTAGCAAATTACGGACCAGGCAATAAGTCCAGCAGCTATCTCAATCAATCGTCAGTTATGGAAAGATCGGGTTCCAAAGGCCGGATTCCTTGTGAATCAAGTCACGAAAAGTTCACGAATCGGTAACAGGCCATGGGCCTATTTTCTTCAATCCCGACACTTCTATTCTATTCTATTTTATTAGTTTGTTGTTTATTGCAATGCGATAAAGGCATCCAAGAACCAATTAGTTTTCAGGTGCATGTAAAACATCAACAAAGAAATCAGTGCATGAAAGCGTTAAGTTTCAAGAATTCCATGCTGAAGTTTAGCGTTTATGCTGATTTTCGTGGTTATTGCAATTGGAATTTCCCAGTCTGTATTATAGAGACTACGCGCGCCACTCCCTTGATTGTTTTGTTGATTGTCTTTGTTGCTCTTGTGAGATCAGATGGACGGTTCTGATGATGGATCAGATGGACGGTTCTGATGATGGATCAGATGGACGGTTCTGATGATGGATCAGATGGACGGTTCTAATGATGGATCAGATGGACGGGTCTGATGATGGATCAGATGGACGGTTCTGATGATGAACGGTTCTAATTATGATCAGATGGACGGTTCTAATGATGGATCAGATGGACGGTTGTGATGAATCTACGTGTTTTTTTTTCGTCCAGGTTTCCTTTTTCCACCATTGCTTGTCTCAATTTTTGCGATCATATCGTGTGCCCATGGTATGTGAAACCATTAGTTTCTACAGATGAATTATGGTTTGTACAGATGAAACCATTAGTTTCTCCAAAAATCTCCTAAATTTATAGAAAAGAAAATCGTAACTTGCGGGAAAAGTATACATAAAATTTTAATGAAATTGAAGATAGTTTGTTCAAATAACACAATTTATCATCAACGCAACACGAATACATATAATAGTTGTGAAGGATATGGTACCATTTTAAGGTAAAAAAATCACGTGTGAATGTTGGCCATATGAGCTGCATGAAAAAGCAATATTTTTTGCGGACTGAAACTAATTTAAAATGCTAGTGCACGGAAGATCTTTGTAACTATACTAGTGGAAGACATATATATTTTTAGTTGCTGATGGGAAGGAAGAAATTTTCAACCACTGCTGGAAGACAAAATATCCCCAGCAGTCGCTGAATGAATCATAAGAAACCTCATAGAATAGAATAGAATAGAATAGAATAGAATAGAATAGAATAGAATAGAATAGAATAGAATAGAATAGAATAGAATAGAATAGAATAGAAGTGTCGGCGCTGAAGAAATAGGCCCATGGCCTGTTGCCGATTCTTGAACTTTTCGTGACTTGATTCACAAGGGATCCGGCCTTTGGAACCCGATCTTTCCATAGAATCATGGTGGCACAATAGAAATCTTGCGGCTTTTAAAGACAGTTCGATTGACAAGGTACTGCTGAATTCATTGGTTCACAGTTTCTTATATTTTTTATGCTATTTTGGCCTGAGTCAACTCATAAAGTTTCTCACTCGAATATTGAAGGACAATTTTCAGACCATAGCTTTACATTGACGCGTTAGTAAAGCTCTGCACCACAATTATTAAATTATATTCATGTCACAAAATCAACCATATTGCAATGCGAGATAGGAAAACATGTCGGCAGCTTTAACGTTTCGGAAAAGTTCATAATAATTCTCCTGTTCGATAATTCATCATTAAAACTACAAAATACTGAGACAGCGTTAAGCCTTAATGTAATTAAAAGGAGGAAGTTGACTTTGCACGAGGTACAAAGTCAACATCCTCATAAAAACTTCATACATCCTAGAAAACTTCATAATAATTCTCTTAGATAATTGGAATCTCTTAATTAAAATTCTCTTATTCTCTGGATAATTAGAATAGAATAGAATAGAAGTGTCGGCACTGAAGAAATAGGCGATCATGGCCTATTGCCGTTGTTAATTCATCATTAAAACCACAGAATGCTGAGACAGCGTTAATCCTTAATGTAATTAAATGGGATGATGTTGACTTTGTACCTCGTACAAGGTAATAATTCATTCGATAATTCATCATTAAAATCACACAATACTGAGACAGCATTAAGCCTTAATGTAATTAAATGGGATGATGTTGACTTTGTACGAGGTACAGGGTAATAATTCATTCGATAATTCATCACTAAAACCACGCAATTCTGAGACAGCGTTAATCCTTAATGTAATTAAAAGGGAGGATGTTGACTTTGTACCTCGTACAAGGGTGAGCTGTCACTAACCTCTCCCTCCTTCAGGAAGACCAAGACGTGCGTTGCGACACGCGTCGCTGACGCTCGCCCAGGGAAGGCCACGAGTCCCAGGGCCATAAGTGTGGTGGCAAGCTGCCTACCCCGCCCGTTAAATAAGCTGCTATTATAATGTCGTCTTGGGTAGTTAGCTGTATACTATTATATTGTTATCACCTATATGTTATTAACTATATACTATTATATTATTATTAACTATGTTCTATTATAATAATAGCAATTAGCTACTATTATACTGTCGTCTTGGGTACTTAACTATATAGTATTATTTTATCATTAACTATATACTATTATAATTATAGCAATTAACTACTATTATAATGTCGTCTTGGGTACTTAGCTATATACTATGATATTATTATTAACTATCTAATAATAATAGCAATTAGCTACTATTATAATGTCATCTTGGGGAGTTAACTATATACTATTATATTATTATTACCTATATGCTATTATAATAGGAGCAATTAGCTACTATATAATGTCTTGGGTATTTAACTATATACTATTATATTATTATTAACCATATACTATTATAATAATAGCAATAGCTACTATTATAATGTCGTCTTGGGTAGTTAACTGTATACTATTATATTATTATCACCTACATGCTATTAACTATATACTATTATAATAGGAGCAATTAGCTACTCTTATAATGTCGTCTTGGATACTTAACTATATACTATCATATTATTATTACCTATATACTATTATAATAATAGGAATTTTCTACTATATAATATTGTCTTGGGAAGTTAAACCGTTTTTTTAACGGAAATATTAACTATTGACAATGATGCTATTTGTACGTTGTCTGGTAACGTTTTTTTGCCGTTGCTGGATAAAAGGTTAGACACAAAATCCACACACGTAAATTTAATATGAATCTTTGTCAAAAAGTATCCAAATAACCATGAACTTCAGTGCTTGAGAAAATTTGGTAACCTTCAAGTGCACTGCGCAGAGTCTGTTGCTCCTTCACAAGTTAATTTTTATTTTAGTGATATGTAAATTGGTTGAAATTAAACTTCTTTAAAATAAATATACAATTACCGCCACTCCTCATGCCCATGAACTGATTATATATTAAACGTCTTCGGACTAATTAATTTATTCCTAGAACTAAAAAAAGATCTTTCGAGTATCTGAACTATTAAACCTGAACTACATTATGCTAGAATTACTACAGAGTGGAGGTCAATCAATATCCAATTACGTACGGAACAGACATAGAATTATGTCAAATGTTGCGAGAAGAAAGTCATGATATGGAATCTATCGGATGATACAAAAAATATAACTCAGTACTCACAGCAGTGAGTAACAGAGAGCGCATTTTCTCGTCGACGAAAACTTGAGGTCACGGACGGACGGACAGACGGACAGACGGACAGACTGACGGACATGGCGAGCACAATAGTGCATTTTTTCCATAAATGAGAAAATGCACTACAAACAACGATCAGCATAGATGAATGTTGGAAAAACATTTTAAATGAAAAATATAAGAAAAATAACACTTAGTATATTTACAAGTCTGGCATACAACATCGCTCAAAAAAATACATACGGCGTTGTCCAAATAGCGATGCAATTTTGCGCCTATGTGTGTCATCATGACAAAATTTGGGCCGGAAAAAGGACGTATCAGTGATACACGCAGCAAGTTTGTCGCTATCTAGGCCTATACTTTCAGAAAAAGTTAAGAGATCGTAAGTTCATCAGCCAATCATTGACGGCCTTTCGAGCAAAATCCACCAATCACAGACAAGAAAATAGAGCGTAAGTACTTGCGTTCACATAACAAGTTTTGAAAGTATGGCCCCTGGGCAATGTGACCCATAAATTTTTCTGCGTGATTGGAACCATATTATGTAGGTTGAAATACATGACCAGACCCCAGGTTAGGTTTCGGATGAACAAAACCGAAATTACCAGAAAAAATACTCTACATAAATTGAAAACATGTTTCCCACCACAACATACAATCTTCATCAGGGAACCTTGAAAAAGTGTCAGAAATTTATGCTCATTGTGATTATTACTTTTTTTTGGCCTATGAAGTTGTTTACTTTTTGCTTGGATTAATATGCAATTAAGCGGAAGAGCAGCCAAATTAATAATAATTAAGCCAATCATTTGCTCCCTTTCTAACTGATGGTACATGGACATTTTTTTACTCCAACATTTTTTATGAATAGTAGTTTACAAGCACCTTTGTACACTACAATAAAAAATATATTACGAAAGAAATATTATTATTAATGGTAGTGTAGCAGGACTATCAAAAGCTATATTTTCTTATTTAGTATCAAATTAATAGCTTTATATTAGCTTTTAGTTCTCTAAAAATATTTAATTTTAGCCAGTTGTCTTCTAGCAAAAATGGTTTTCAGACGAAAAGAGGAATATTGGGCACTACATTCCTACGTGTATCCCTCATTCCTATCGTAGTTGGTACCCTAACATTCGCTCCTTAACTTTCTTCACCTTCACTCCTGGGAACCTGTCAGACGGTTAACCTTCGACCTGCAGAGACCTGCTAAGTCGGACGCTCACCGGGCGTCTTCCGTGACTGAAAACCGTTCACTGAAGTCCCTTTCAAACCGCGAAATTTGGCAAATATGACTGAAAAAATTCGTGAAAAAATACACAAAAAAACATAGATAGCTGCAAATTTTGTGTTTTAATAATAATAAATTAAAATTTCGTCAGCCCCTACTTTGAAATAAATAATTTATATTGTGTGAGAAAAGTAAGCAACAAAAAAGTGATTTTTATAGCCCTTGCTGAGAAATAAAGAATTAAAAAAGTTTACTTCAGATTTTAAATTGTTTGAAAAGTTTAAGTACATAGAAACGATTGTTAGTCAAAAATTTAGGTACATTAAGAATGATTGCAAGTCTTTAAACGCATGCATCTGAGAAATAGTAAGCATATACTGGTTGGCGACCAATCAATTGAGCGAGCAAAGAACTGAACAAGATTCGGCTTAAAAAATTCTACCATTATTTCACAAAATGCACGAAAAAATATTAATTTTGTCACAGGTGTACGACAAAGTCGTAAGTCATAAAAATGCAATGAAAACGAAGATGTAATATGACTAATAAAATTTACGCGGGACGCTATCTGTCATGTTGATTTAAATATGTCTAGAAAAAATATTAAAATAGACTATAAATTATATTTGTATCATCTCAATGAGATTAATTTTGATGAGTTTTAGATAACATTTAATCACATGAAATAATCGCACTGAAAGAACATGAATGAACGAACGGCAGGTTGCATCAACAGAAAAATCCGTTGTTTAAAGTCATTTAAGCGCAAAACATTCCCGAAATTGTATATTCAAGACAGTCGAAATTGTTTATTTGAACCAGAGACATTTTATAAGTATGCCCTTCGATTGCAGGCATGTTGTAAGTAGAAAATATTTCGCTGCAAATATAACATTTGTTGCAGTGAATAAAACATTTGTTGCTGCAAATATAACATTTGTTACTGCAAATGTAATGATTGTTGCTGCAAATATAACATTTGTTGCAGTAAATAAAATATTTGTTGCTGCAAATGTAACCTTTGTTGCTGTAAATAAAACATTTACTGCTGCATATGTAACATTTGTTGCTGTATATAACATTTGTTGCTGCAAATATAACATTTGTTGGTGTAAATATAACATCTGTTGCTTTAAATATAACATTTGTCGCTGTAAATACAACATTTGTTGCTGCAAATATAACATTTATTGCTATAAATATAACATTTGTTGCTGTATATATAATGTTTGTCGATGCAATTATAATATTTTTCGATGCAAATATAAAATTTTTCGCTGTAAGTATAACAATTGTTACTGTAAATATAACAATTGACGTTGCAAATATAATATTTGTTGCTGTAAATATAACATTTGTTGCTGCAAATATAACATTTGTTGCTGTATATAACATTTGTTGCTGTAAATATAACATTTGTTGCTGCAAATAAATCTTTTGTTGCTGTAACAATATTATTTGCAGCTGTAAATATAACATTTGTTGGTGCAAATATAACATTTGTTGCTGTAAATATAACATATGTTGCTGTATATATAATGTTTGTCGCTGCAAATATAATATATTTCGCTGCAAGTATAACATTTTCCGCTGTAAATATAACATTTGTTGCTGCAAATGAAACATCTGTAGCTGAGTATAACAATTGTTGCTGCAAATGAAACGTCTGTAGCTGAGAGTCTAACATTTGTTGCTGTAAATACAACATTTGTTGCCTCAAATATAACATTTGTTGCTACAAGTATAACATTTGTTGCTGTAAATGAAACATCTGTTGCCGCATTTATAACATTTGTTGCTGTAAATAATATAAGCTAAGAATAGAAAAGAAAGACTATACAACAGTCGTGCCTGGCGACCTCTCCCGACATGTTTACAGTCCCAGTGTTATTTTAACAGCCGCAGCCTAATTGATTCTTGAGAATAGTGAGCGGTTACAACAACTCTGAGTGTTTCTCTCCAGGCTAGGTTATGGATGACCACAATTATCAGAAAAAATCCCTCAATTAAAAACATGTTTTATTAAAATGAAAAACATCAATTAAACCCGCCACAACACACAGTCACCATCACAGAACAATAAATGAATTTGTCAGAAATGTATGCTTATTATATTATTGTTTTTGTTACATTTTTTGAAAGTATTAGAGTTCGTATTCGATTTTTTAACCTTTTTCCGATAAATTTGTTATCAGCAAATTTTTGTCCTCGATAAGTGAGTCAAATTAATAAACGATAAACGTCGGTAATTTCATCCTGTAGAAATAATTTTAACACTAAATTTCACGCTTGTTACTTCTGGCTGGATTCACTGCAAGTGGAATAGTAGTGGATATTGACTTTAGATGGCAATAAAGCAACTGTAATAAATGCCAAGGAAACCGGTTATAAACTTGTTTGTATAGAGTTAAGTTTCAAGTATATACACTGACGACCCTGATACAAGTAAATGCTTCGAGTAATCAAGTTTCAAAATCACTCGACGCCAAATATTTATAGAATCTAATCACGTTTAGCATGCAGACTGTCTAGTCAGCACAAACACCTATAATTAGTAAGATATTCTTCACTTTGACACTTGAAATAAAGGCTCGAGACCGCATGTCTGTAGCCTGTTGGCCATGACATGACGATTGCTGGGAAACTTGATGTGTTTATTTCACATGCATGAGGCGGAATAAATGGAAGCTGATTAAAATTGTTTTCAAATTGGCTTTTAATTTCTAGAGATTAAGGTCACTTGATAATTTTTACGTGCAAAGTTTTTCCTTCTTGCAGGCGTCGACATATTTATAAATGATTATTCAAAATGAGCGCTAAAAAATTAGGTATATTGCTGATCACTGCTGAAGGAAATTAAGTGATTAAATGATGATTAAATCACTTAATAAATTGATGATTAAATGATGATTAAATTAAATAAAGAATAATTTAATAATAAATTAATATAATTTAAATTAATATAATTAAATAATAAATAATTAAATAATAAAGATGATTAAATTCCTAGACAATCATTTGTAGTTTGTCAGAAATAGATAGAGGAAAAATATGGCCTATGCACCGAAAAAAAGTGATGCTTATCCTTCCAGGGAAATGACGTTGAAAAAGCGTTGATTCCGAGTTGATTTCGTTGAACCAACTTTTATTCAAGGTTATTCAAACTTCAAAACTCTGGTAGGTAGTAATTATAGAAAGGGTGACAATATATGCTGAGAGACAATTGCCTGTTGAGTGATATCTTATACAAAGTGTGCCTATATATGATGGAAGACAAATGCCTGTTAAGTGGTCTCTTATATAAAGTGTGCCTATATATATATATATGCTGGAAGACACATGCCTGTCGAATGGTATCTAATATAAAGTGTGCCAATATATGCTGGAAGACTAATGCTGTTGAATAGTATTTAATAAGAAGTATGCCAATATATATGCTGGAAGACAAGTGCCTGTTGAGTGGTATCTTATATAAAGTGTACTAATATATGTTCTAAGACAAATGCCTGTTGACTGGTATCTTATAAGAAGTATGCCAATATATATGCTGGAAGACAAATGCGTGTTAAGTGGTATTTAATGTGAAGTGTGCCAATATATGATGCTGGAAGATAAATGTCTATTGAGTGAAATCTTATATAGATTACGTCAGTATACGCTGAACGAAGAAGAGTACGTGGGTGTGAGTGCAGTGAAAGTCAAGTCACCCCAGTAGGTGCGCCCAGTAAGTCAGCACCGACAGGTGATTTGTGTCACTCTCAAGCGTGGAGTCGCTCACGCTGCTCACCCTAACAACTTTCTCCCAGGACCCTCCCCCACCCTCCTTTCTATCCCTGGTAGTTTCATTTTTCGGAGCTCGAAGTTGCAAAAAATTATTTGCGCATAAAAAAACGCAAAATTGCATTTGTCTAAATATCTATGATAAGATAGTTTTATTATTGCGAAATAATTGTAATATAAAATAATGCATAAAAATTAATGGATGCGATAATGAAATTGACTGAAAATAAATTTAATAGAATAGTTATATGAAACGGACACAATTTTTAAGCCTGGAAGAACACGTGCACAGATTATTCGTCTTTTATGAGCAAGCTGATTTTTTTCAAACAATCCTAAAGCATATTACTAGAATAAGTTGACCTTAGGGTTAGAGTATAACCGGCCTGAACCATTACGATTATTACAAACCATACAACAAATACGATTATAATTTAAAAACCCCACCGTAATAATTTTGATCAATTTTTATCCAATTAATATTGCATCATACAAAAATTAATTTAAGTTGTGCCATTGACTGCATTCGTGTCTTTTTTACTCATACTATACGAGGCGGAGTCATAATTGTTCTACACTGCTGGTACGTTTCGGGCACGTGAGATCCGTGCGTAGGATTCAAGAGGTTCCCACGTACCCGCGTTTGAGGCACGTAAGATCCGTGCGTAGGATTCAAGAGTTTCCCACGTACCTGCGTTTGAGGTACGTGAGATCCGTGCTTAAGTTTCAAGAGGTTCCCACGTACCAGCGTTTCGGGCATGTGAGATCCATGCGTAGGATTCAAGAGTTTCCAACGTACCTGCGTTTGGGGTACGTGAGACACGTGCGTAGGATTCAAGAGGTTCCTACGTACCTGCGTTTGGGGTACGTGAGATCCGTGCGTAGGATTCAAGAGTTTCCCACGTACCTGCGTTTGGGGTACGTGAGATCCGTGCGTAGGTTTCAAGAGGTTCCCACGTACCCGTGTTTGGGGCACGTGAGATCCGTGCGTAGGATTCAAGAGTTTCCCACGTACCCGCGTTTGGGGTACGTGAGATCCGTGCGTAGGTTTCAAGAGGTTCCCACGTACCCGTGTTTAGGGCACGTGAGATACGTGCGTAGGATTCAAGAGTTTTCAACTTACCCGTGTTTAGGGCACGTTAGATCCATGCGTAGGATTCAAGAGTTTCCCACGTACCCGCGTTTTGGGGTACGTGAGATCCGTGCGTAGGATTCAAGAGTTTCCCACGTACCCGCGTTTGGGGCACGTGAGATCCGTGCGTAGGATTCAAGAGTTTCCAACGTACAAAGAGTTTCCCACGTACCCACGTTTGGGGCACGTGAGATCCGTGCGTAGGATTTAAGAGTTACCCACGTACCCGCGTTTGGGGTACGTGAGATCCGTGCGTAGGTTTCAAGAGGTTCTAGGCGATTACGTAATGACCTTAGGTAGCCACAAAGCTTGTTTGCATTCAACCTCAACAGTTGAGTTGAATTTGCAATACCTGTGGTTAGGTTGAAAATCATTACTTACATAACATTCGAAAATAGTCCTTTCAAATACCATCATCCAAAATTCCGTATCCAGTCAATAATTTAGTCGAAACTTAATTAAAACAATCTTAAAAATACACTGCTGCGATAACTCATCCATCCTGATCCATCCTGATCCATCATCAGAACTGCTTCAAGTTCGAAGGATATATAAATTAAATATTCAACGTACGTACCAAATTAAAAACCTGATTTAAATTCCATAATTCAACATGCATGGATTATTGCTGTTCGACTTTTCTTGATTAAATTTTATGGTTCTGGCAATTTCCCGATACGATTAGTATCCTGGATCGCGCTCAAAAAAAAAAACCTTTATATTTACGGTGCAAGGCATCAAACACACAAATAAATACACTAATAATAAAATAATAATGAATTTTATTTATACTAGGTTAAAGTATGAGAGCGCTTCATTTAGGACATTTAGGGATTTCAGTCACATGTAAATTTTTTAATTTAAAACTTTTTACAAATTTTTGTTATCATGTCTTAAACGAATAAAAATTTTCTTTTTCATTTAAACAATAATACAAATAAATTATTCCCGATGAGTTTCAATTGAATTTCAAATATAAAGAAATTTTCATTAAACATTTAAACTTTATCAAAGGTCATCCAAATTTTTCACAGGTGATTGCATTGGACCTTCAGCCACACAGCGCTGCCTCCCAGTAAGGCGGGAGAGTTTGCTTACGATGTTGACATGGTCCTTTCAAATTGCCGTGTCGCAGCGGCCATCTTCAAGCGCAATCTTCATCTGTAAGCTTTAATTGCAATCTTCTATTGTAATCTTTATTGGAGATATTCAGATGCAATCTTTAATTCCGGTATTCAGATGCAATCTTTAATTGCTATATTCAGATGCAATCTTCATCTGTAAGCTTTAGTTGCAATCTTCTGTTGTAATCTTTAGTGGCGATATTCAGATGCAATCTTCATCTGCAAGCTCTAGTTGCAATCTTTTGTTGTAATCTTTAGTGGAGATATTCAGATGCAATCTTTAATTGCGATATTCAGATGCAATCTTTGGTTGTGATATTCAGATGCAATCTTTAATTGCGATATTCAGATGCAATCTTTAGTTGTGATATTCTGATGCAATCTTTAGTTGTGATATTCAGATGCAATCTTTAGTTGCGATATTCAGATGCAATCTTTAGTTGCGGTATTCTGATGCAATCTTTAGTTGCGCTATTCAGATGCAATCTTTAGTTGCGGTATTCTGATGCAATCTTTAGTTGCGGTATTCAGATGCAATCTTTACTTGAGGTATTCAGATGCAATCTTTAGTTGCGGTATTCAGATGCAATCTTTACTTGCGGTATTCAGATGCAATCTTTAATTGCGGTATTCAGATGCAATATTTGGTTGCGATATTCAGATGCAATCTTTACTTGCGGTATTCAGATGCAATCTTTAGCAACATTCTTCAGTTGCCAGCTTTAGGTGCAATCTTCATTTGTTAGATTTTTTCCACTAATCAGTTTCAATATTGAGCAGCAAATTTTCGATTGCAATTTTTAGCTGTAAAATTTATATATAAGTGTGATCTTCCGCTGCAAGCATTATATAAGGGTTCAATCTTTATTGTCGATTAGTAATTGCAAGCTTTAGGTGCAATCTTCAGTTGGAAGCATTAGTTGCAATTTTATTTGCATTCGTCAGTTGCAATTTCAGCATCAATCTTCATTGCATATTTTTATTTTTATCATTCATTGTTTTGCAGGCTTTCGTTGAGAAAGTTGCGATCATCAGTTGCAATTATCAGTCATAATTTACTGATGCAAGCTTTAGTTTCTTTTTTTTGTTGTTATTTTAAATTTAAGACTTTGGCTGCGTCCATCAATTTCAATCTTTATTGCAATTTTTATTTTTTTTATTATTTATATTATTTTTTTTAAAAGGCCTCCCACACTCACCATTCCAACAAAAAGGAATTAATTTTATTAATTAAAAAAATGGCAATTTACAGTTGTACTATTCAGCTACTACATTCAGTTATATCTTTATCATGAATCTTCAGCTGCAGTACTTAGCCCTAATTTCCAGCTGCAATCTTTAAATATGCTAGTAACAAATAGATTGTATAGTTGCAAATATCTCGGTTCTACATTTTCTAAATATTTTAATATTCTAATATTCCATAACAATGATTGCACAGATATTATCTTGATTAGTAAATGAATTGTGAGCAACAATTCTTCCTGTACTTAGATTTCTGTCATCTGGAAAAGCAGGTCAACAATTAAAGAGAAGTTCTTGATAGCTGTTTCCATTATAAATCTATGGTCTTTAAATTATGGACCTATACCTTCAATATACGGCCAAGGATTGGAATGTTCCCAAGTAATGTATTGAAGTAACTTTGAGAAGGTAGAAGCTCTCTTGGGAGTATTTTTTCATTCAAAATATGAAACTCTTCCTTATGCACCAAAAATTGGTATTTATTACTTTCGAAGCAATCAAATATATCTGTCTTATATAACTTCTATATTGTTATCTTTCAATTTACTAATGAATCCTAATAAAATTATAAACGAAAAGCTTCAGTCCGTTGTCGTGGGTATAGCGGCAGCCCACAGGTTCGTTACTTAATGAAGCACCGTTGTATTAAAAACACTTTATTGCACAAATTACAGTAAAACATTGCACAAGGAACAATTCACTTTAGTGGACTTATCGAGATATCTGTAACTCGACACAATCTAGTTTCAGCATGACGTCGCACTAGACCCTTGTTGCCGTACTGAAGTCCACTATCATACTTCTCGTTCCTTATCTGCAATCTCTATTCGCGATTATAACTTTCTCTAAAACATTCTTACAATACTAATTCTAATTAATTACGAATTTACAATACCTATATATTTAATAGAAGCCTTACATTACAACAGTAAAATATAATTTACAACAAGCCCTCTACACCCTGCACCGCGGTGTGCCATCATATCACCGAAAGCCTCCAGACCTTGTATAGCATGTGTGACCTTAAGCGCATATTGCTTGATTTCACGCCGTTCCCCAGATACGAAATTTGTAAGCCAAAACAAAGCCAAACAAAGCCAGGCAAAGTCAGTACACTGCAACCGACTTGATGTCGTTGTCTGACAGGGTGATGGTAAAATTACTTGTTGCTTCAAGATTTTTATATGGATTTCCAATGACGCCAGATTGAAGTCTGTGTTGAGCTAGTAACCTTGTATAGTGATTTACATTTTAAACGAATTATATGTTTAAACAAGTGAACCGCAAGCGATATGTGAATGTGTGTGAACAGTTCAAATCGAAAAATGCAAAATGTCCCACCCATGTTCTTAATTTAAAAAATTAGCTCGTATTTTCATCAAGTTTTTGAAAAAGAAAGCATGGCATTAAAGCAAAAATCATCTCCGTTACTAACACAGCATTCGTGCGTGACACTTGGTTTGATGTCAGCCAAGCCATACACGTGTTCTGTATGCATAATTTCTAAGATTTTTGATGCACATGTAATATTTTACCTAAATATATTCATATATACATAGATTCATTCAATATTTTAAATATATCATATTTTTAATCAACGGATATTGACTGTAAAGGTCTAGTCATTATAACGTTTTCGTCCTAATGACAGTCAGTTAAAATGACAGCAGTCCAAATGTTGAAGATAATTAATTATATTCAAGCCAGCGATGCTTTTGGCAGGCTTGCAATCAACTATTTGCAGAGATCCATTATATCGTATTTTCTGTGCCCCACCGACAGACTGAAACTTTATTTTGAATCCGATAATTTATATGTTTTTGCATTATTCCTATAAGGAATCCTATATTCTTTATTTTAACAGTTGCCTCGAGGAAATCTAGGACAGGACAAAATTTGTTTGTCCGGCATAGTAGCATTTACTCGGTCACGTCATGATCTCCATGTACGGATTCATGCCAAGTCTTGATGGAAAGTAAAAGTGAAGCTGGAGAGTGAAAAGAAAAGTGGCGCAAGAACTTGAGCCCTTGTTCAGAACCTCAACACTCGTATGTACTGCGCAATAGTCTACATATACAGTGGAATAGATTTGAAAAAGCACAGAAGTGAAATTGAATTTCACAGAGCACCAAGATTTTTGAACTTTTACGCGTATGTACTGCGCAATAGTCTACATGTACAGTGGAATAGATTTGAAAAAGCACAGAAGTGAAATTGAATTTCACAGAGCGTCAAGAATTTTGAACTTTTACGCGTATGTACTGCGCAAAAGTCTACACACAGTGGAATAGATTTGAAAAAGCACAGAAGTTAAACTGAATTTCACAGAGCGTCAAGAATTTTGAACTTTTAATAATTAAAGTAGGAAATTGTATTGTTTGCTACATAGTTTCTCTGATATATTTGAGAAGGTGATGAGAAGTGTAACTTTCCAAGGTAACAGTTTACATCGTTGAAACTTGATGATAAGTAATGGAAATGATATCTGAAAAACTTCAGAATTTCGAAGTAAATGCTATTGTTTCGTATGCCAGTTTATTTGATTGGCAAACCAAGATTCGCCACTGAATAGAAAAAGTCAGTTTCAGGTTTTATGAAACCTCGGCGTGCCGCAGCTTAATATTCTAAAGTTCGTTTTATAGAAGAAATGAAAGATTATTTTGTGCGCTCTGTATTGCAGTAGTTCTTTGAATATGAGGAACTATAATCTTCATTATAAATGTCAAATCAAATTTGAAGAATTTCTCATAATTGAGGATTGAGTTGAAGGGATGGGTTGAAGAATTTCTTGCAGCGTCAATATTATCAGCAATAAGGAAAATTTTAATTTATTCAACTCATGATAATATGAAGTGTAAAAAAATAAATTTGAATGTCTTCATCTTATTTATTCCTACAACGATCTTCAGTAGCATTAGCAAGTGTTCACTTCTGCTACGAGACCTTACATCCTATACTGTGAATTGTAAGAAATTTTGAACTTCGTCCTGTTCAGTTTCGATTTAATTTTTCGTACATTCTTTGCAGTTACTACGCCGATACCGATAATTATTGATACTCCTACATCCCAATTTAAACATATTCTTCGTACATTCCTTGCAGTTACTACGCCGATACCGACAATTATTGATACTCCTACATCCCAATTTAATCATATTTTTCGTACATTCCTTGCAGTTACTACGCCGATACGGACAACGACTGTCAGATTTTCCACGTCTGCCTGCCTATCGAAGACGACGCTGGCCAGATCGTCGAGACGGCGCATTTTTCCTTCATCTGCGGCAACCAAACAATCTTCGACCAGTCCACGCTGACGCTGAAAGTCAGAAAAAGATGAATAAATAAAGCTCCTATCGTTGCATTCCGAAGCAGTACAGAAGTCATTCGTCATTTTTTTCATACGTCAATTTATGTTTTATATCTTCATTGTTTCTCATCTTCGCCAATAATAGCAAAAACCGGTAATAGCAATAACCGGTGATAAAAATGTCCGGTAATAGCAATAAACGCTAATAAGAATGACCAGTAATCGCAATAAGCGGTAATAAAAATGACCGGTAATAGCTATAACTGGTAATAAAAATGACCGGTAATAGCAATAACCGGTAATAAAAATGACCGGTATTAGCAATAACCGGTATATAGTTTACTAATTGATTGCTTGTTTTATTTATTTATTTTTACTTGATTGTACTTGTTTAAATTCTTGGTGAATCCGTGATTCAAGCATTCAAGTAATTTTCATACGCATATCCGACCAAAATATTTTTCAATCTTATAGAAGGACTTAGTTATGTGAAACTTTTTCATTTTCTTATAAAATAACTTTTTCCTATTATATTCAGTATTCACTGTCAAAATTGTAGACAGTGCGAATAAACATTGTAGGCTTCTATTCTTAAAATTACAGAAGCATCCGTTTAATTTTGGGGATAAATACGGCATATAAATACGAGTCCAAAATGTAGGCCAATCGTGAATTTCCCGCAACCAGAGTTGCTGTTATATATCATGCGAATTAATTTGAGTAAAATATTATTCAAATAGAACTGAAGTTAAATATCAAGTGAATAAAATTGTTGGGATAAGCATACGAATATAACTGAAATTAATGCGTATATGGCCCGAGTGTGCAGATCTACCATAAATGAACATCTAAATTTTTGAATGCATCCGAACAATGGATTGAATACATAGATGCTGTCCGTGGTACGAACGGTGGCCACGAATAAACAATTCGACGCTACATATATTTATCATGTTTTAAATTTATGAATATTGACATTGAATATGAGACCAGGGTAGAATATTCCAAATGATAAACACAAAAATTGACAATTGGCGAATTGGCAAGTTATATAATTTTGAAAGCAATGAAAAATATATGTATATATATAATTGATTATATCTTTCATGATTTCTCACTTTAATTCCTTCAATACTGCAGAGTGTCGATATCATATTTTACTGAACTCTCTTCGCGAGCTATGTGCCGATGTTATTTAATTGTTAGAAGGTAATTGTCTTAATAACGGCCATTTGTAGGTCATATAGGAAACATTGCACGTCTGCAGTTCACTGAAGACCTCAGCCATACACTGGCTTTTTGCTGAGTCATTCCTCAATGAAAGTGTTCGTTTTCTTCACTGAAATTGTCCTAATCAGAGGCTGGAGTTTCACATTATCACTTCAGTGCGATTGTTTTGACCTTCATAACACAGAGAAATGTAAATAGTTATGATAGAAATGATAGGCAGTTAAGAAAGCAATACAAATTAATAGGTTTCCCATGTGGGGCTTTCATTGTCTACTGCAACAAAAATTTGGTTTATTCATTATTTATAATGACCAACTCAAATTATTCATTGTGTTTTAAAAGAAATGTTTTTTCAGCGAAAATGTACAAATTATAGGTAGCAATATATTTGTTTGTATTCATAAAA
The DNA here is from genome assembly GCF_000764305.2 of Hyalella azteca. Lineage (NCBI taxonomy): Eukaryota > Metazoa > Arthropoda > Malacostraca > Amphipoda > Hyalellidae > Hyalella > Hyalella azteca. The sequence continues at coordinate 58,489 of NW_025933901.1, forward strand.
TCATAGTCTGTGTTGCAGTCAGAAATTTATCTATAGAAATTTAAAAAATTGTCTAATAAGCAAAAATTATCTAAATTTCTTACGCTAATATATAATTCTGTGTTATTTTACCTTATAATATAATAACTACTAACAGATAGGAAAGTTTGCTGCCACAATTCAATTTTATTCCATCGATATACATACAATACAAATTTGGGCACTCGGAAAATCAGAGCATAAAATCATACGAAATTCACACACTCTCACATACAATGAGTATTTTCCAACACTGAACTGACGTACCGCACTGAGGACAAGGAACCACACAGAGAAACCACACAGAGGAACCACAAGGAGGAACCACACAGAGGAACCACAAGGAACGACACAGAGGAACCACAAGGAACCACACAGAGGAACCACACAGAGGAACCACACAGAGGAAACACACCGAGGAACCGCAAGGAACCACAAGGAACCACAAGGAACCACACAGAGGAACCACACAGAGGAACCACACAGAGGAACCACACAGAGGAACCACACAGAGGAACCACACAGAGCAGCCACACAGAGGAACCACACAGAGGAACCATACAGAGGAACCACAAGCAACCACACAGCGGTTAAGAAAGATCCTTGTTTGTCACCGTTCATAATGATCCGGCAGATCACACGCCCTTCGGTTTCTCAGAGATCTTGCAACACTTGCGATCTTTCAAGATCTTGCGATCCTTCGTTGTTGTGGAAACCAGGTCGAGTGGTCGATTTTAGGATTCAGTTCTGGAAAAATCTTTGCCTTGATTCTGAGAAATATATTGTCTTTGTTATTAGCGTGAAAAAATTCTTGCAAGTGGTTGATGTGGAGCAGTGATACTGAGGGTGCATTTGATGGTGAAAGTACGGTTGTGACGAATTTATTTTAAAATTAGTTCTTGGAAGAGTTTCGAATATTAATTATAATATTTCGTCGGTGTCAGATTTTTTATGGCTAATTAATTTTCTTTAATAGACTGTTATTAAGAAATGTTGATCTCTACTTGAGATATTATTTGTTCACTTAGATTTCAGGTACGAGAAAACTGTTTCAGAACTATTCGGCTTCGTGTCAGGTATTATGGACATATTATGTGGTCTGGGTGAAGATTAAACGTATTCATGAAGTACTGCTGGAATAAAGCAATAATATTATTTGTGTTTATAAATATGTGTATTCTTTTGTATGCGGCATTTTCGTAATTTTTTTGAATGTATGTATATTATTCAGGCAATTTGGGGTGTAGTTGGCGTATGTTCGATTCAGACACTGATTTTTGTAGATATATATTTTATGTAATATATCAGCTGCTATAAAATAGTAGCTGATGAATTAATATGGACACTAGTTAGAAACCTCATTGTGTTTTGTAAATTTTTGTGTTATTGTGTTGTTCTGTGTCACAAACGTATGAATAACCGTTTTATTCTTAAATTTTCTCGTCATAAAATTATATTTTTCTGTTAGAACTGGGATTCAATTTAGACAGAAGATTTTACAAAAGGAGCTTCAGGCAAATCCGAAGAGTTGATAATGTTTACATAATACGGGAATCTTATTTTTAAAGTTAGTCATTTAAATTGCTTTAAAATTTATTAACAAAATTTTTCACCTAGGTAATTGAAAATGTTTATTTTCATAGGCTTGTGGGGCCCCAATAAAAAAGCCATAATATATTTGGCCGCAGATGATGTAGCAATATTTCGAAAATGTATTTATTTTGGCCAGGGAATTGATTTTGTATTTTGTATAAAACTAGAGATTTCTCTTGTTATCGCACAATTTTTCTGTTCTCGTGTTTTCATTTTGATTGGAAATTGAGGATAGCAGGAAAAAACAACACTTTTCTCGAGGTTTAAGTCTAAAATAACCCGTCCGAAAAATTTTCCAACAAAATCAAGGTGTCCGAATTTTTTCCAAAAATTCAAGGTGTCCGAAAATTTTCCAACAAAGTTACTGCGATCACAAACACGTGAAATTTTTCGATGGAAGGGCCACCTGAGAGGGCCGACAATTAAATAAATACTTACTGTTTACCTCAAAAACTGAAAGTCATTACACGAAAGTGACGGCAGGAATTTCCTATGTAAACGAGTTCCAAGGCCTGAATGCCTATACTAAAGTCATTTGATTTTAGAATTGCGTAGGAATATCAGTCTTTCGATCATTTTATGGAATTTATTTAACAAGTTTTTTTGCGTTTTTTCGTATAGGCAGAGCGTATCTGACCAAAAATATATAATTTGATATTTGACACACAATGTATTAGGACTGAAATATTTATATAATATTTACTAATCCTATATTCAAACAACACTAAAATAATTATATTCATTTCAACATAATTAAAATAACTAATTTTGTGATCATTGTAATCTAATCGAGTGATAAAGCTTATAAGATTATATTGGCAGTCTGTTGTAGAATTCCAGCATTAACATAAAAAAATACGAATTGTTTTAACGTTTCTGTTTGGTATTCTTAAACTTCATTCATGGAGTTTAAAAAAAAATGAATTGATCAAAGCTCTTTGCTTATCAGCTTTTACCGCCTAGAATTGAATTCCATCGTTTATAAAACTCGAAAATTTTAGAGCCAGTCATGGCTGACCGATCGCTTGTTTTATATTGGTTATTGTTCTCTAAATTGAAGGTTTAATAATGACACTAGTGTTTTCATAATGGAACTAGTTCTTGAAATTTCTGGTTTTATGATGACACCAGTTCATGTAGTTGTTGTTTCAATAATGGCAATTATTATAGTATATGTCACTTCATAATTGGCACTAGTTATTTTTTGTTTTTATATTTTCACTAGTTTTATTACTTATCAGCTTAACATTTATCTAAGTTCTCAATAACAAGAAGTATGACAACAGCAACAATCAACAATCAATTGATTGTCCCTTGGGGAAAAAGTCCAATTGTTCAACCCCTGTTTTTTCCCAGTGGGAAAAGCTATTTGTATACAAGCTAAGGAGTACGCTTGAGTGGACCTTTACAGCCAGGATTTAGGTTTTATTCAAGGCTATTCAGACGAGCTTCAGGACCGAGGTACAGTCGCTCGAAAGTTTATGCCCAGTCTGGCTGTATCTATGAGCAGTCAACGTTGAAATTCAACCTTGTATAATGCCACGATGAAAACTATTTTATTTACAGTACGAGTTGTTTAGCACAACGTTGTTCAGGTTCGTGAATCCTGCAAACTTTAGTATCCCGTTATCCTGAATCCTGTCTTCCTGATTTTTGTCAATAATAATAAAATAAATAACTGACAATTAAATAAATACCCGTTCTCACCCACACATTACGTAGAACAAAATAATTCCAGCTTGACTCTTGTTTCAAAATACGAAAATACTATCTTTTTGGCCCTTTACATTGTATATATACATAATAATTTAAAGATCAAATTTAAAGCTTTGATTCATGCGGGTGCCCAAACAGCCATTAAATACATCCAAATGTGATGAAATATAAATGAGGATCATATAACCTAGCAAACAAAATCTTCATTCCCGTTTGCTGATCAAAATGTATTTATTAGCTGGAATATTCACTGTTATAAGACGCGATTAAACCGATAGAATGAATTAAAAATCGTTTTAATCAATACTTATTAATCAAACCGTTCAAAAAGCATCGCAACAGCGTAAAAATGGATAAGGATTAACAAGGAAATATTTCATTTTCTCTTCAATTCAAGCTATTAAGTATTCATTTCATAGTTATTTTATTTCCAAGTTGATTTTTTCAAGCAACCATATGCAATATTCTTACAGGCGATAGTGCAAGTGAATTACCTTCATGGTTGTAATTTTTATGTCATAAAGTCAATAACTATATAAATTTATCTAAATTTTAATTTAGTTTTCTTATTTTAAATGAACAATTGTGATCGATATTTTTGCGTGAGACTGTACAAGTGAAGATGCTTCCTCGCTGGCCTTCAATGGCTTGCAGCCGTGGGACATCAGTTAACGTATAAATTTATCCCATGTCTTTATTTTTCTAGTATTTAACGGCTTTACAGGTTAACTGCGAAAAAACTGGGTAATAATTTTTTCCCATGTCTTCATTTTTTCTAGTATTTAACGACTTTACAGGTTAACTGCGAAAAAACTGGGTAATAATTTTTTCCCATGTCTTAATTTTTCTAGTATTTGACGACTTTAAAGATTAACTGCGAAAAAACTGGATAATAATTTTTTCCATGTCTTCATTTTTTCTAGTATTTAACGGCTTTACAGATTAACTGCGAAAAAACTGGATAATAAGCGACGTTTATGAGAAAAAAGGCAGATTTTACATGATTTTTTGTGGGTCTGAATTCCAGGCATTTTGATTTACTTATTTAAATACTTCGATAGCTGTCCAGAGGTTTATTTATTATTAATATTATTATATTATTTATTATTATAATTATGTAAGCTTTTGTTTAAGTTTTCAACTTTTTTCATGCAGTTTTGATAAACCTTAAGAATATAGTTCAACATATTTTATTAAAGATGTATTTTCACGTTAATTTTCAGGGTACAGAATAATATTCATAACGTAACGTAATTACCCAGATCTACATTACGTTTGCTGAACTTAGCTGTTCAATTTTATAATTCATTGCTGTGATCCGTTGGATTACGGATGGTGTACTGCACAAAATGGAAAAATTAGTACAAATTATTATATTAAGCGCTGTAAGTCGTGAATCAGTTTGTTGAAAGTTAGATAGTTTGTACCAATGCACATGTATACGGTAGAGAAACAGTGACTTTCCAGAGGATATTATATGCTATTTTATTATTAGATATAATATATATTATATTATATATATTATATAATTATTATAATATATATATTATATTATATGCTATTTATATTTATTTATATTTATATGCTACAGAGTGTACTTTACTTCGTAATTAAGTACAGCGTCCAGCATGACTCTACTAATATTAACTGATGATTTTTGGTAATAATTTTAGTGTACTTTAGTTCGTAAGTACAGCGTACAGTGTGACGCTACTAATGTTAACTGTTGCTTTTTGGTAATAATTTTAACTTGTCTGCCCTTGCACGGAACAAGGGCTCCCTCATTTGCATGCGAAGTGCGACGTTGACCTTAAGTGTGTGATGGAGCTTCTGGCTTCTGGCGATCTATGTATGAAGAGAAAACTCTTTAACACGTTGACTCCAATTTTGCTTCATCTTGTAATATTATTTCATTTTTTGTACTGTTATGAAACAGGGAGGCCAGACAGTCGTTTTTCCAGGACAAATTCTATGATTTAGTTTTTTTTTCAATTGTGGTGGCCGGCAAAATTTTTTGTTTAGGTACTTTCTAATTAAATTTTGAAAACTGCAAAAATAAATGGAATTTTCACACCGAAATCTACAAATATACAAGTATGTATTGAGTTATAGGCATTTTTTGGCCTTATTTTTGTTCGCGGATTTGGACGTTTTTAGTTTTTCTGGCAACCCTGAATAATGTACCACTATGTCCTGGAGAAATACACTTCGTGGTACGCATATGTACCACTTCGGATTCAACGTGTTAATATAAGAATTAAAATATATCTATTAATAGACATGAGTAGAGAAAAAGTTTTTACTTCTGAAATTGCCATTTACATCTTTTGCTGTTCTCTTCATATATTCTATCAATAAAAAATAAATTAATAAATAATATATTTAGTTGATAGCGAAATTTTTATAATAAGAGCCGCCTTATATTTTGGCCAGCTTTTATTTTGTCCTAAGTTATTTCGAGTCTAGAAGTTCGAAAACATAATAGAAACATGTTCGAAAAATTGAAAGTGCTTATTGAATGCTGCAAAAACGTTTGCCAATAAATTTGAAAAAATATGTAAAAATCTAAATCATGATTACATCTTGAAATACTTTCAGTATTGGAAAATATTTTCAGTACCTATTGGAAAAGGAAAGTGATAAGTGGCTAAGGAATAGAATAAAAGGTTAAGGAAGAAGACAAGGTCCTATGATATAGGATATGTTAATATGAAATGTGATATGTTGATATTAAATAGGATATGTCGTTAGAAAACAGAAAAAAGCTAGGCTAGTGAAGAATAAAAAATCCTTAGAATGTATTCCAGTGACGAGAACGACGTGTGTTCGCATCATTTAAGATAATTTTATATGCACATCTGGCATCAAATATTGAATATTTTATAAAAGAAATAAATGATTCAATAACATCCAAGCAAACAAATGATAAATAAAGCCTGCGCGTCGAAATGCAACAGTCCGCTATAGATCCTACCATAAAATGTAACAGACTAAACGCAATATTCAAATTAAATACTTTGATACAAAACCGGATGAAAACGTAAAAATTGCAGTAAGTATGCCTGATTGAATGAGAAATAACTTTGACTGACAGAAGGCATCCAAGCCACTGTTGTAATGAAATGAAAATTAAAAATTTTGTACACCATTTTGGCTAATGCGATGCTTTCAGAACTGAATAAAATGCTGGTAAACCTAAGACGTACCACTAAAAGATCATAAAACATAAAATTACGATTACACTGACTTAAAGCAATCAGAATACAAATCAATCAGGAATTAAAGCAATCAGGATAAACAGCAATCAGGATACAAAGCAATCAGGATGCAAAGCAATCAGGATACAAAGCAATCAGGATACTAAGTAATCAGGATACAAAGCATTTATGATACACAGCAATCAGGATACAAAGCAATCAGAATACAAATCAATCAGGAAACAAAGGAATAAGGATATAAGGCAATCAGGATACAGAGCAATCAGGATGCAAGGCAATCAGGATACAAAGCAATCAGGATACAAAAAAATAATGATACAAATCAATCACAATACAAAACAATCAGAATACCAAGCAATCTAGATACTCGACAATCAGGGTACACAGTAATCAGGATACATGAAAAAATGCAGCAAAAACCAATAAAAATAGTAGATGGTATCCAGGATACCGCAACACGCTTGTGTCGAGGTCTCGAGGGCAGCAACAGGACGCTGGCCCGGCCAGTTCCCTGAAGGTCTACGGGCTGAGGTCGACGCTGGGGCTTTAAAAAAGCCCAGCGCCATCGCAGACCCACGAGTGACAGACCAAACTTACGACAGGTAAGCAGTGCTGCAGACCATGGTGGTACGTTGAAATTATTCATTCTCTCGGAAAAAATTATTCCTTGTTTCAGAAAATAATTTATTTACGACTTATGGTATTAGTTTTCTACGAGGCGTGTTTTTTAGAGGTAAGCAGTGCTGCAGACCATGGTGGTACGTTGAAATTATTCATTCTCTCGGAAAAAATTATTCCTTGTTTCAGAAAATAATTATTTACGACTTTTGGTATTAGTTTTATACGAGGCTTGTTTTTTAAAGTAAGTACCGTTTTAAAATAAAAAAAATATAACTAAGTACTCACTGCAGTGAGTGACAGAGAGCGCATTTTCTCGTCGACGAAAACTTGGGGTCACGGACGGACAGACGGACGGACAGACAGACAGACAGACAGACAGACAGACAGACAGACAGACAGACAGACAGACAGACGGACATGGCAGTGTGATGCATTTGATGCAGTGTGATGCATTTGATGCAGTGTGATGCATTTGATGCCGTGTGATGCATTTGATGCAGTGTGATGCATTTGATGCAGTGTGATGCATTTAATGCAGTGTGATGCATTTGATGCAGTGTGATGCATTTGATGCAGTGTGATGCATTTGATGCAGTGTGATGCATTTGATGCAGTGTGATGCATTTGATGCATCAAATGCATGAGACTGCATTCTTCATTTGTGAAATCAAGTTTCTTCTGAAGTCAGTTTGAAGCTATTGCTGGCATGCTTACAATACATTACATAGGTTTTATATTCGAATTAAAAAATACCGAGTGGCCTATAAAATTTCACTTGACTAAAATTTTAACGTATTTGAAAATTTCATATATATTTCATATCATCAATATGAATTTATTTTGCATTACCGATTTCTAGAATGCAGTGAAATATTTTGTGTTAACTGTACAATTCTTGATGTCCGTGTGCATAAGAACAATTATTTATTTATAAATTACCGTATACAGATTTTGAAGTGTTGAGTTTTAGTTTAAATAAAAAATTTGCCCACGTCTGCCTCGGAAATCACCTCTGAAAAGTCCGGTATTGTTCACATTACGTAATGCAATCCCGACTTACAATCCAAAGTCTTTATTTATTCATAAAGTCATGTAAAAATCAAGCGTAACTAATGTAAATGTTACTGAACGTATTTACCTGGGTATTTAACTACTATCATTTATCGTATTTACCTGAACGTATTTATCTTAATCACGCTAAGAAATTCCCTTTTTTATTAGTTTTATCAATGAAATTCTCCTTCCAGTTCCGGTTTATCATCATTTTATCCCTGAAAATCTCGTTGGCCAAGAGTGAAAACTTCTTTGATCCTCATTCATTCAGTTTATCTAAGCACGGACGAAAATTCAAGTGTCGTATTTTCCAAGTGATACAAAATTGACCTCAAAGCGTTATTTTTACTTCCACTGATAGTCGTCTAGAACCACTTCTGCATCAGATGTGCAAGCCCCAGCCAAAGAAAAAAATGTATCATTTAGCTTCACGCTTTAATTTGAAAGTTTTGACCTTTGTGTCGAACATTTTTTTTACAACCCGACCCCAGTCAAGACTGTATTGTTTCATTTATCGGTTTCTTTCAAAAGTGTTTATATTTTGATATTTGATGTTGAAAATTTGATATTCGAACAAAAGTTTGATATTTTCATAAGTTTTGATCATTTACGGTATATTTTAATTTGAAAGTGTTAACATTTTGTATAAATTTAAATTTTACATCCTAGCTCCCAACGCCCGCCATGTCTCGCCCCGTGCTTGCCCTCCTCGCTCTACTTGTGGCCACCGCCGGCGCACGGATGGCATACCAGCTCCCAGATGGCGCTGAATTTATCCTTAATAAGGGCCGGTCCTACACGCAGAACTTTAATTGCGAGGGTCGACGTTACGGGTACGTAATATATAAAAAAATATAACTGAGTACTCACGGCAGTGAGTGACAGAAAGAAAACGTGAAGTCACGGACGGATAGACGGACATGGCGAGCACAATAGCGCATTTTTTCCATAAATAAAAAAATGCGCTAATAACTCCCACACATGATGGATAAAATTATGTTTTTCGGGGCGGAACTCTGGGAAAATATAAAAATAAACCTCACACATGAAGGATAATACCATGTTTTTAAGAGCGGAACTCTGGGGAAATATAAATATAACCCCCACACATGAAGGATAAAATTATGTTTTTAAGAGCGGAACTCTGGGAAAATATAAAAATGAACTCCACACATGAAGGATTTATCAATGTTTTTAAGAGCGGAACTCCGGTAAAATATAGAAATAAACCCTACAACACATGAAGCATTAAAGTGTGTTTTTAAGAGCCGTGATTAACTACGATGGCAGAAGATACGTATACGTAAAATATAATAAAAACCCGCACATAAAAGACGTATCCATGTTTTAAATCAAAATTCAATACACGGAACTTCGACAACAATTGTCGGCGTTATGTGTTAATGAAATATAAAAATAACTCACAAATGAGGGATTTGACTATATTTTTAAAGCTGAATCCAAAACGCAGAACTTCAATAATGTGAACGTTTCTTTTCAATATTTCTTTTGTTTTTGAATAGAAATTTGCAATGATCTAGGAATGAATAGGCTGAATGTACCTGTTAATAAAACTATATAAATCGGATCCTACAAGCCGTACTTCCACGTGTTTAGAGAGGAAAAATTATTGAAATTGCTTCCGTCCATTCTAAATGTTTTCAAGATTAAATGTTAAATTTTCTGTGAAAAAAAAATTATATGACACTTACTGAACAATTCACGCATTTGTTACAATAATAACGATGGAAATTGATATACTTAATAGTTCTGGCATTTGATTTTATTGTTCGCTCCCAAAAGAAAGTATCCGCGATATTGGAAAATCCAGAATTTCCTAAATTGACTTAAAACATGCTGATTACTGAGTATGAATGTTTCTATTCGATGTGTGTCCAAAAAATTCCGAATGCATCATTTCTTATATCAATGTGAGAGAAGAAAATTGTATGTACAAATTACATGTTGCTGTTTTTTATAAATTAATGTTAAACACAAAATTTAAGGACTCATATGATTCGAATTCTCAGTATATTATCGCTAGACTAGACTCAAGATTTGATTGCCACAAATTTTCTGTTGATAACTCTATCGATCGAAAACGAAAGATTATAGGGAAGTAATTATTTATAAATTTATTAAATACCCTGAGAAGCTTTAGACTTGCCAATAAATTTATTTCATGGGCTGCGAAATTCCATGCCCCTTGATCAATACTCACGTACTGATTTAAATTAATTCTTCGTACATTCCTTGCAGTTACTACGCCGATACCGACAATTATTGATACTCCTACATCTCAATTTAAACATATTCTTCGTACATTCCTCGCAGTTACTACGCCGATACCGATAACGACTGTCAGATTTTCCACGTCTGCCTGCCTATCGAAGACGACGTTGGCCAGATCGTCGAGACGGCGCATTTTTCTTTCGTCTGCGGAAACCAAACAATCTTCGACCAAGCGAGTCTGACGTGCAGTGAAGAACTCGCGGCCTTGCCCTGCTCTGAAGCCGAAAACTTCTACGATATCGTCAACTCAGAGTTCGGGAAGATTATTGATGCCAATTAGAACTAATGAATACGAAAAAATATCTATGATGACGAATACGAATTTAAATGAATATATCCACCATGCCATATTGAACCTACAATCGTAGAGGAATATATACGATGTAGATTAGAACTCATGTATGCAAAAGAATATCCGCGATGTCACTCACGTTAAACTCATAAGCATAGAATTCCAAGCAGTGCTAATGTATAAAAAGTAATGTCGAAGATGCCAAGTAGAACTCGGGAATAGAAAAGAACATTTATGATCCTAATTAGAACTCGCGAATACAAAGGAATAGCTACGATGGAAAGTAGAACTAGCGAATACAAAAGAATGTCTACGGTGGTAATAAAAACTTACGAATTCAGAAGAGTACCCACGATGCAATGTAAAACTCACGAATAGAATGAAATTTAATGAGATTCCCAGTGAGAAGTTCATTGGAAAAAGTAAAATAATTGAATATGATATTCAGCGAACACTAAAAATTGCAAGGAAAGCGGTACAAATTTGAGCAGAGAGTTGTAGTAGCATATGTTATATACCTACATTCAATACGTTAGATGGATTGTTGAAGTTTGACATCTACATCTAGCCATATAAAAAATAATGGATTTTTTGAAGTATGACATTCACATCTAGCCATATAAAAAAATTAATTGAGATTCATTAACGATTACGAGATAGAAAATTGATACAGAACTTTGCTTAGTTTACGTATTAAAATTTTTTTTCTAAAAAATTATCTCTTTACGCATTGGAAATTGAAGAGTGTTAAAGCAATTAACCTGAATTAGAAATAGACGCTATTCCCACTGTGGTTAACTTCCATAGGAAACCTTTACCGTATTCCTGGCATTGTTAAATTTATCATATGTAAATATGTATTCAGCAAATGTATGTATTTTGTGTATTCGCGAATGCAAATATTATCGCATGCATAAAGGCAAAATCTAAATTTGGTTTGAAAATATGTATGTAATATATTATGGAAATTAATGGCTGTTCGGCGGCTTAAAGTTTGTAATGTGATCCATTTAATGCTTTTTGCTGGTTAAAGCTGTCTGTTTTTTGCTTCATTCGAGTAAAATGAGCTTAAAAATCTTTTTTTTACTGATCTTCCTGTCATTCAATTATAAAACTCCTTTAATTACTATAATTTTTCTACATGAAAACTGGTGAACTGAATTAACTGCAACATCGTAACCTCGAAACCTTGTTTTTGTAGCAAAGTGAAAATTTGTTGCTATGTTAATTTTATATGGAAAATAATGGAATTCTTCAATAAAAGTAAAATAATTAGTAATTTAAATTGATGTTATCTCATTAATAAGGCATGGATTAAAGAACAATATTTATTCAATAATCATATTGCAATAACAATTCAGGACGAACATTTAAAATTGCGAACTGTATTAATATAAATACTTTATGTTAAATCTCCCTCATATTACATTCATTACAGACACATGATCTGAATACTTAAATAAACTTTTCACATTCAATCTCTTTCACAGTCATCTAAGAAGTATAAATACAAGTATAAATAGGGTATTAATGGACAGTAATATTTTAATATTGGCAGGAATTGTTTCGATGTTGAAACAAATGAAAATATTGTACCAGAGAAATGTTGGAGGGATGGATTTATGGTGTTATTCAACTTCTTACTGAAACGAAACTTTAAAATCCTCTTACTGAGAATTTTACACCATGAACTTGCAAGTCAAACCATGAACTTGACAAAATGATAACTGACCACTCTTGACTTGCAGGTTGACGATAATTACTTTGTAAAATTTTCTAGTCACTTATGATTTATCGTCGCTACTCAGCTGACGATATAACTTGCCTCTCATTCAAGTTTAATGGATAACCACAGATACCCTTTTGAGAAAGAAACAATTCTGGAAAAATTAAAATTCATCAAGTAAATCTTACTACTCTCGTCAAGTGAATACCAAAAGAAAGTCAGAAATATTTCACAATGCGTTATCTACAAAAATAAAAATAAAACTTTTGCAATGATTTCATTCTAAAGCTGTATGGTGTGCAGGGTTAAGCTGGTACATATAATTTACACCGTTAGGCGAGCTTGAGGCGTCCTTGTGCCAGCGGCTGACAGGAATAAAAATTTTGATAGGGTAGCATCTAACAAAATTTATTTACGTGCACTCACGAAGAAAATCATAAAGATTATTAGGACAATATTTTATGTAGAAATGAGCGGCAGGGTAAGCTTGGTTATTATTCCAAATTTAAAATATTAGAAATTTACTTTACTCCGCTAAATTTTTTTCCTATACAAGGTTTTTGCATTTAATTTTACTTGAAAATGTTTGGGTGAACTTTCAGGTCCCAAAAATGATCATGGCAGAAATATTTGAACTTTGGGGATAAAAAATTGCTGTTAGAATTGCCGATAAAGTAATTTACTCGTTAGCAATAATCATCAGTTTCTGATTCTAGTTCGAGGCACGTGTTAGCCTATCATGGACCCAACATGCATGACGGCTCTTAATGTTTGACGATTAGAGCATCAGCAGACGACTCTTACAGCCTGATATATGAATAGCTTCATCATTTTATATAGTCATGTCTCTTATAAAATGCATTTAATCTATCATTTGTTTATAAAATTTTCTCAAGCTTCTTGCTAAATCGCAAAAATGATCCCTTATTAACAATTATTGACTCGAGGGCCAACGTTTCTATATCTGTAGTTCTTTAATCATGAATTAATAAATGCAATACTTATAGATTTGATGTTATGTGCACATTACTAGAGAAGTCTAATATACAATAATAAATAAATCTTAGGTTAACATGTGATGGGTGATTGAGATCAATAGTTTATGCTGGTGGTTCTAAGTTGAATAGGTGAAATACATCCCTAGAATATCAACTATGAGTAAATATATAGGTATGGATATAGGCAGGTGACTCTGAAACCACGCTTATAAAATGACTTAAAAATACAAAGGGCAACATCCCTACTGATATTCGTGGTTGCTTCTCTTGAAAGCTTAACATTCTGCGGCTAAACAACTAAATTAATTGAATGAATGTGATATATTATTGCCTAGAGCTGACTTACTTTTACAGCATATGCATGACTAGAGTCTGGCTTCGGAAAATAGCAAGCCTTTTCTCACGAATAATTTCAATTTAAGCATTTCAGTACTACGTCAAACCTCTTACCAATCGTTTAACCCAAAACTCAACCTATAAAACAATATTGTAATCACAAATTATTCCGCTAAATTTTCACGTCATCCCGACCGTTAAGAGTTTGAGCTTATCGCATTACACTTTCGTTATCTTCGAGCTGTGAAAAACGGTAGTTTAAAATCTAGTATACCCATAAATATCAAAGGGTATACGTGGGTTATCAGAGTAATGAAGTCAATTACTAATATGAGGAGAAATACTCTATTAAAAGTCTCAGTTGAAATTGGCCTGCAATCAAACGGCTGCAGATAAATTGCTATGTAAATTTTTGTGTGAAACTGGCCTATGTTTATGTTTCAACCAGAAGTAAATTTACGTTTCACTATAGATAGACATCAGAAGAAACTAGTATACTAATACAATACTAGATTTATTAATACTTAAATAGCTTTATTAATAATTGGTCCTCCATAGCAAGCCACACCTAGAGAGTTAATAACCAGATTCATTCATGAAAAATAGTTGTTCAGGAATTTAACTATTCATTCTAAAAATATTCATACACATATTTAGAGAGACGATGAAAAAATTTCTTATATATTATTGCAAAGATATTTTCAATTAACCGTCTGGAAATTTACGGCGATAAATTTTTCACAATTTTGAAAAAATATTTTAAGCAGTTCTTGTATAAAGCATTCATAAATAAAAAATATCTATGCAAAGAATGCAACAATCTTATCCAAATTAGAACCTTAAGAAAGTGGCTGATTTTTCACAAGTTGAATGGTTCCTGTTGAGTTACCCTTCAAAGATCTGATTTTGTTTTGAAACCAGCAATGTTAAATAAATAATAAAATGTTAAAAATTAATTGCACAAAATGCATAAAACGTTAAATATTTGTATTTCTTTAGAGATTAATGTTAATTTGAGGAAGGTAACACCTTCTTGCTGTATAGTTTTTAAAGGAGGAAGTCTTTAAGTTTTATTATAAAGGGTGATAAAGCTCTGTGCTTAGAATTAAAATGGTGTGATACTTTAAAGAAGAGTGGACCTTATTCTACTAACGCTCTCTTCGCTATTTAAATAAAGAAATATTCTACTGTAGCATAGCATCGGCAGAACTCACTCACAGCTGCGTATGTGACCAATGCAATCATCAAATAAATTCTTAACATTAATCATCAAAGATTGAAATAACGAATAAAAAATCGAGTGGAAACACATTTGGCGTAACGTTCAACAACATGTATTAAATTGAATTGTAGTTACTCAAAAGGATTCACAAAGGTATCTACTGATAAAGTTCTCATTACTGCATAAATTAGTTTCGTTAGCATAAGAGCGAATGTCAAAGTTTAAGGTCAAAATCTTTTAAAGATGATTTTACTTAGCCTTATATTTTAACGCCATGATATGTGGAATTTCGAATTGTCCATGGACATATATAATATACCAAAGGTTTTTCACTATTTACCAACAAATTATTCTCTATAATGAATCTTATTCGACACGTGATGGTATTGAATTGATCAAGTTGATTCAGCGGTGGCTATATTGAATCTTCGTCGCTTTTAAATTCTGGTAAGGCGATCGGGGCAATAATTCCTGATGCGGGTGAGGATGTCCTAGGGGGAAATAAAGTAAAAGATTGTGGATTCCCTGCTTCTTGGCTCCTGGCTGTGCCTGGAAATGGACTAGAAAATTCACTCGGTCCGTCGTTGGGCATGTCAAACGATGAAGCGGTTCTTCGAAAACCATCTTCATTTTCTTGACTTTGCTCTGTACCATTTTCTGAAAAAGAGCTTGATATACGTAGCCCCCTCACAGATGTCGCGTCAGTTGGGGGTCCAACAGTGAATGGGTATACCTCACTTTTTACACATCCACTACCTGGTAATGTTTCCACATCCAAATTCGATTCTCCTCCCATCACCGATGATTCTTGTGCTCCAAATCCTGTCAAAATTTCACTATCCACGATACAGGTTGCGGCTTCATGTGACGTAGAAGATTTTTGTCGTTCTTCAAGCGTCATTTTTGGGCTGACCACTTTGGTTGTATGAGATCTCAGATAATTGACAGGATTTTCGTTAGGAATAGAATCTGGCAAAGATTTTCGCTTCGACCATTGGGGATCCGCAAGTGAGTTGCAGGATATCACGATCTGGTCCAGTTTTTTGTCAAGTGATTGCAACTGCAAAAGAAAAACATTTTCAGTAAAAATTAAAATTCAAAATTAAACGCATTTTCAGTAACCGTGATTAAAAAATTTCGTTTCATGAATAAAAAGATGGCTTGCTGTAAATTCAATTTAAATGTCATCCAACTTTATCTTGTATACAGTTTTTATACAGATTAAAAGACATATCGCAAGCCATTGATGTGTGTGTATACGAAAAATTGATTTTGATGAGCAAGATGAAAGAAGGTTGGAGTTGACCTACACAGACGAGGTTGCTGCGCTTTATCGTCTACTACGGCAATTTTCTTAATATAAATTGAAATTTCCATTGTAATTTCCATGGTAATCTAAATGTATATTAGATAGACTAGTCCTATATTCCCTATAGATGTAGATCAGCAGTATACTCATTGGTATAGAGCTGGTCTACTTTCGTAACTTATCTCAAAATTTTTTTATTAATGAGTATAGTTGCGCCCTGGACTCCTCTATAGATGTAATAATAAGAAAGGCAACTGCTACAAGAGCTAATAGATTAAAAATAGATTAAAGCTAATAGATTAAAGCTAATAGATTAAATTAATTAGAGTTTGTAGTGATATAATTTTTCCTGCCTTAACACGTTGAGTGCAGCACAACCCACCGCTGGCCTGATGGGTATTTTTTCCGGACAAATTCCGCGATTTAGTTTTCTCAGTGACGTTGGCCGACAAAAATTTATGAAATCAATGCTTCCATATTATTACAAATTCCGCGGTAGGTATAGTCTTTTCAATTGCGTTGGCCGGCAAAAATTTATGATATCGGTACTTCCATAATTGTAAAAAATACGGTGAAATTTAAATTAAATTTTAGCACCGGAACCTACAAATTTACTTGTATTTATTGAATTATAGGCATTTTTGTCAGCGGACTTGGCCGTTTTTAGGCCATCTGGCAGCTATGTGGGGTCGAGCCACACTCAACGTGTTATCCCTCTACCGCCGTATGTCACTCTGCGGGAACATAACTTTCAAGTTAAATTATACGTAAACTATTGAGTGTAGCAACCTGAGGACGTTTGTACACAACAGAGAACATTTTAAAGTTGTCGTACGTGGCGGCAAATTATACGAAACCTGAGGACGTTTGTACGCAACAGAGAACATTTTACAGTTGTCGTACGTGGCGGCAAATTATACGTAAACTATTGAGTGTAGCAACCTGAGGATGTTTGTACGCAACAGAGAACATTTTAAAGTTGTCGTACGTGGCGGCAACCATCGGTGCAAGTCATTTTGCGCTCACTAGAACCTATCCTTTTCGGCTACACTTGTGTGACAATATTGCTCTAGTTACTATTATTATATTATATTAATAATATATATGTACTACTAATATTGCTCCGGTCACTAGTACTATTAATATCACTAATATTATTAGATTATATTAGTAATATTTATACACTACTTATATTACTCCGGTTACTAATATTAATAATAATACTATTATTATTATATTATATTAGTAATATTAATATACGACTAATATTGCTCCGGTTACTAATATTATTAATAATACTAATATTACTATATTATTTTAGTAACATTAATATACAACTAATATATCTCCGGTTACTAATATTATTATAATATTATATATGTAATTTTGCTCCGGTTACTAATTTTAAGAATAATCTAATATTATTATATTTGGAATATCAATCTACAACCAATATTGTTCCGGTTACTAATATTATTAATATTGCTAATATTATTATATTATATAAGTGATAGTAATATGCTACTAAAATTGCTCCGGTTACTAATATTATTATATTATATTAGTAATATTATTATACTACTAATATCACTCCGGTTACTCATGTCAGGCGGTAGAGGGTTACCCTAACAAAATTTAGAGTCGCCTCCAGCTTCCGGTACCCCAAATCAGAAGCTACGCATCTGTAAATTTTCACTGGGTATAGAGGGTTAAGGTCACCTTAACCCTCTTAACGGTTAAGGTGACCTTAACCCTTATTATTATTAACCTTAAGGTTAATGATTAACCTTAAGGCTATTAACCTTATTAACCTTTAGGCTATTAACCTTATTAACCTTAAGGACATTAACCTTATTAACCTTAAGGCTATTAACCTTATTAACCTTAAGGCTATTAACCTTATTAACCTTAAGGCTTGTAACCTTATTAACCTTAAGGCTATAAACCTTATTAACCTTAAGGCTATTAACCTTAGAGGGTTAATAGCATATAGTGATCACCTGTTGCTCGACTCTGTACAGCCTGGCCCCGATGGTCATGGGGCGAACGTTGCCAGACTTGTCGATGCCGGCGAGGTAACTGCCGGGCTTGCCCAGGGTTTGGTCGAGCCTGCGCTGAAGCTCCTGAGGTCGTTATTTTATGAGGCTTTTGTCAAATGATCTTATGATTTAATTAAATTTAATAATATTAACTGCCAGGCTTGCCCAGGGTTTGGTCGAGTCTGCGTTGCAGCTCCTGAGGTCGTTATTTTATGAGGCTTTTGTCAAATGATCTTATGATTTAATTAAATTTATTAATATTAACTGCCAGGCTTGCCCAGGGTTTGGTCGAGCCTGCGCTGCAGCTCCTGAGGTCGTTATTTTATGAGGCTTTTGTCAAATGATCTTATGATTTAATTAAATTTAGTAATATTATAAGCGAATCATCTGAAACAGTTGTTTGAGCTTATTACATTGAAAAATTTCATAAGCCATTTTTTTTTCATAAATAAGCATATCATCGGCAAGAATTATTGGAGCTTATCATATATAAAAATTTCATCAGCCTATTTCTTCATAAATTTGTGGGAGCTAAGGTGATTTAAAATTTTGCAGAGCAAATATTATTTAAAATATTGTTTAACCAGATTATTAATTCTCATGTGTCAATTTTATTGATTCCATGAGCCTATTAGGGTTAGTTTATAATAAAATAGAGTGGAAAATATTCTACGAAGCATTAAAACCACTCAAAATTATGGTATAAATTCAGGAGAAGATTCACATCACACACTAAATAGGGGAATAAATCACAATAGGGAAATAGAAGCGAAACATTTCATACGTTGTGCAATCACGTTATATTGCTGTTAATGTGCAATCCCTGTTGATGTTACTACAATTTCTTGTATAATTTTATAACCCAGTTAATGATAATCTTGTAACACTGCTTATTACAATTTGAAGAGTATGTTATTATTTAATAATAAATGTTAACATATTTCTGACTGTACTGCTCGATGACATGACACATTATTTGACTCACTTTAATCCTAACCATCATGTTGACATGCCCCTGACTGTACTGCTCGATGACATGACACATTATTTGACTCACTTTAATCCTAACCATCATGTTGACATGACCCTGACTGTACTGCTCGATGACGTCTCTCACGTCGTACGGTTTTCTCGCCTGCTGGAATTTTCGTCGACTGACGAAATATTTTATTTTTCGTATTGCTCTGATGGCGTTCCGGTGAGCGTCTGTTAGCCTGAAAAAAATTTGAAAATTGTTAAATAGCAATCGTTGTACTTTATATAGTAATTTATGTCAAAATTGCAGTCCAAAGCATTTAAAAATTATGGATTTGAAAGGTATTTGAAATTTATTTGAAACATGTCAGGAGTGTTCACCCCTTCAATAGACAGGACAGTTTGTCAGTTTGATTGCCTCTGTATAACGATAGAACATACCCCGAAGCACCTTAGTTGCAGTTTTATAATATATAGTTTGTATATCTAATTTAGGAGACTTAAACATTCCACATCGTTCAATTATTTGGTCCTTTGCAATTTCTTATTTCGTTTGGTAAGTTACAATTTTATATTCAGTTTTGTTTTGATATTTTTCCTACAGTGTAGTTTAGTCTTATTTCTTCGAAATTCGCATGTTAGTAGAATATTTGATTAAAGTTTTGCAGAATCGCAATTAACCTCAACGCATTTTCATTTAGAAACAATTTTCGCGAGAAAATTGAGCAAGTTGTTTTGAAATAGCTAAGATTGGACAGCAATATGAGCGCTGCAATTAAGAATTTTTTCCGTTAAACATAGCGTTCGGTGTTATTATTAATTATTATCATCGATATGATATTAAAATATACAATTCGCATTCCATAAAAATATTTATTTGCTGCAAAGTATCAGAACAAATGATTTATTGCTATATTGGCATACTACAGTAACAGCCATAAACAATATAATCTCGATGGAATCGAATACTTAATAATTATTAATCTTCATAACCATTCGATTTTATTCATGCTCGTACTAACCATATTTTATAAGTATTTTCCAAAAATCAGCAGATTATTGTATATAATATTGTTATAAATCATATAAAATTATTATATTCAATGCGACTATCTAATTCAAAATATTCCTCTTTTTAACTCCTAACGTGTCTTACTAAATTGGCCAACTAATTCATATACCTCACAAACTAATTCATATACTTCACTAACTAATTCATATACCTCACTAACTAATTTATATACCTCACACTAATTCATATACTCACCAACTAATTTATATACCTCACTAACTAGTTCATATACCTCACTAACTAATTCATAGATTCTAACTGATTCATATACCTCACAAACTAATTCATATACCTCACTAACTAATTCATATACCTCACTAACTAATTCATTTACCTCACTAATTCATATACCTCACATTAATTCATATACCTCACTAACTAATTTATATACATCACTAACTAATTCATATATCTCATTAACTAATTCGTTTACCTCACTAACCAATTCATATAATTAATATATATATGAATTATATGAATTCCAGTAAACCACAATAAATCAGTGGTTTATTGTATGTAAAATTGATATTAATCATATAACATTATTATGTTCAATGCAACCATCTAATTCGAAATATTCATCTTTTTAATTATTAACGTGTCTTACTAAATTGGCCAACTAATTCATACACCTCACTAACAAATTCATATACCCCACTAACTAATTCATATACCTCACTAACTAATTCCTATACCTCACTAACTAATTCAAATACCTCACTAACTAATTCAAATACCTCACTAACTAATTCATATACCTCACTAAATAATTCATATACCCCACTGACTAATTCATTTACCTCACTAACAAATTCATATACCTCACCAACTAATTCATTTACCTCACTAACTAATTCATATAATTAATATATACGAATCATATGAATTCCAGTAAACCACAATAAATCAGTGGTTTATTGTATTTAAAATTGATATTAATCATATAACATTATTATATTCAATGCAACCATCTAATTCGAAATATTCATCTTTTTAATTATTAACGTGTCTTACTAAATTGGCCAACTAATTCATATACCTCACTAACTAATTAATATAATTCATATATAGTATTTCCCCACGTTGTTAGTCCCCTGGGCTCCTCTATGTCCAAGTCGATGTCGTCTGAAGCGACCTCGGTGCCGCTGGACGCTTGGCTGTGCAGCGTAGAAGTTCTGGACAGCAGCCCGCCTCCCTGTGAGACCAGGTCGCCTTCTCTCCTTGATCGGGCGTCTGAAACAGACATACATGTTAGATTTATTTTACTGTGATACATATGGTTTCTGAAACAGACTTACATGTTAGATTTGTTTTACTGTGACACATTTGGTTTCTGAAACAGACATACATGTTAAATTAATTTCACTGTGATACATATGGTTTCTGAAACAGACATACATGTTAAATTCATTTTACTGTGATACATATGGTGGAAGATTTTGTATTTATGTCTCATAGTGATTATATTTTTAGCGTATTAATTATTTTTAATTTTTTTGGATCGCACGTATTTGATTTTTTGAGGAATTACCTATTTTTGTGTTATTTTTGAAATTTACCCATTGTAATATACGGATTTTTTTCAATTATTTGTGTTAAACTCATGACCAGGATTTTAAGTATTTCTGCCGAATAACTAACAAGGTTCAAGTATTTTACATTTTTAAGGAAGATGTTTGAATAATTTCTACGTGAGACTCATGCGATAACTGCATAAGATTGCGATGAAGTATTATGATCGCCAAGTATTTTTCAATTTTAATCAAGAGGTTGGAATAATTTCAACGTGAGATTCATGAGATAATTGCATAAGATTGTGATTAAAGTATTAAAATCACTGGATTATTAAAGTATTAAAATCACTGGATTATTAAAGTATTAAAATCACTGGACTTCCTGATTTGTTGTTAAACCAATAATTCATGAGAGAAAAAGGGAAAGAACACCAAAAAAGAAAATTTTTATAAACAAATTTTCTGTTTTCACGTCCATTGTCACATCGTCAGTTCAAAAATACTATGACACAAGTACGATTGATTAATCCAACCAAATTCACAGATTGTAAATTAAAACCTGAATTGAAAAATGAAACATAGAAGATGACAAACCGTAGAAATAGAAGTAGAAGCACCAACAAGGCTTTTGTTAACATATCAATCAATCAACAAAATAATTTAAATGCTTTCTAAAATTCACTAATCCGAAAATTCAGGAAATGGAAGCAAAAAGTACAGCCAAAGTTGTAGTGCAAAGTTCGATAGTGACCGAAATTTCCATTGCGCGCGTTTCCTACTGAAGAATTTTATATTACCAAAATATTTTAATACAGAAGCCCAGTTTGAATTCTGACTGGAATTCTCAACCGGTAGAAATTGTGTGTAAATATAGTTTACTTGCGTACTATTATTTCTAGTTACAATGTCTATTCAATGTTAATTGAGATGTCAATACCCGTTATGTGAATTTAAATAAACTGGTCGTACATATATTGTAGTCTTTTCGAACTAATGATGGAGCTGGGCTTCAGAAAATTTTTCAGAGGTAAAATAAATTTGTGTGTTTTTTCCCCGTTTAAGATTTATTTCGTGATTGGAATGAATGCTTTATTTCTTCGTTTAAAATATACTTACGAAAAAATGGATTTGGGTGTGATTCTCTTGTGAAAATTAATTAGTGTAATATAAATAATAAAATTCAATTAGTGTGAAATATACATGCGAATTAAAGTGGCAGACAAATGAATTCATGAATATCACTTGGCTTCTTGGTAATTCCCATACACTTGCAACAGTAGGTGTTGGTTATAAGGGGCGAGCTGGTTAGAGAGAGGGACATTAAAAATGTTCTATTAGTTTTTGATTGTTGCATGGGTGCTGCGTCTATGATAATTATGTTACAATTTCATATTGGTTGATTGGTTGTACTTTAAATAATAATTCTTTGATAATTAATAAATGATAGTCAGAAATGAAAATGATGGCAATTTATACAGCTGCAGTAATTCCTGAAATTTTCCTGACAGTGAGACGTTGACCAAAAAACACGAAAAATATCGTAACATATTTCCCAAGAAGATATAATTAGTTACTAACAGGTATAGAACCGCATGATTATTCAAATCAAAAACAGAAGTAAAAAGGGGCACAACATAAAAAAATTGGCGGACTCACAAGAAAAAACATTCACAACTCTCAATACTTCGTCAAGGCAGGACCTTGTCTATAGTATTGAAAATTTCGTAGAACATTTAAGGGAAATGTAACATTTGGTTTAGAAACCGAAAAATATATTTGTAGTGTAATAAAGTAATTAAAAAAATCTGCTTTACATTGTTAAAAAAATTTTTACTAACCGCATTTTCCGGATTTCCGTTTTATTTTCAAATAAAACGGAAAATATTTTT
Organism: Hyalella azteca; assembly: GCF_000764305.2. Taxonomy (NCBI): domain Eukaryota; kingdom Metazoa; phylum Arthropoda; class Malacostraca; order Amphipoda; family Hyalellidae; genus Hyalella; species Hyalella azteca. The sequence continues at coordinate 82,372 of NW_025933901.1, forward strand.
CAAATAAAACGGAATTAAATATTCAAAAATATTTTTAAATCAAAAATTAAATCATCATTGAAAACAAAATTATAGAAAATTAAACATCTTATTTGCAAGTTATTCATGTAAATCCACCAATCACGCATCGAAACGAAATAAAAATGGAATTAAAGTTAAAAAAATGAACTACACACTTTATCCGTGCAAACGTCTGTGTTTTATCTCAATTCTGTGAATGAAGCAGCCACGTGAAAAATAAATTTTGTACTGAAAAAAATTTTGTGGAGATTGCAAGAAAAAAACGAGCGTAAATGACATTTGGTGCAATTGTTAACGCGAGACAATGTATAATGTACAGTGAAACACGCGTTACTTTATTACACGCAATGAAACACTCATTTCATAATTTTTTTAGACAAGCATAACAAATAATAACATTATGTGTTGCCTAATTTTAATATGTCAACACACAATAAAATAAGACAAAATAAGTGACAGTCATCCAGAACATAATAGATATATATTTTTCCGCTCCGAAAAACTTATATTCAAGCCGTGCCAAAGTAGAGTGTAACAGAATGGCAGCTATAATGTTAAATATCAAACATAACTTGCATACTGTACACAGTGTTCACTTTATTTTGCACAAATTCTAAAGATTTCTCATGCAATTCTATGTTCGAAATCAAGTTAGAAATTAATAGATCGTCAGTTATTTCAAGTATACAGCTTTGGTACTGTAAATAAATGCTAAAACTTTTACCGGATTCACTTTTCACTTCTTGTTGAGCAGAAATGTGCTTCACAGGCCAATTAATGGAGACGCTCTATTAAACAATGTATGAATCATATAATTAAGAATTAATCATACATCAAAATAAATCGCACTTTGAAGAATTGCTGACATTCTAACAAATTTATCTTCTATAGGCGCTAGCAATATTTGTTATGTGACTCAATATTAAAAAAAGTGATTCATCAAAACATCATAGAAAGATCGACTGCAGGTAAGTCCATGCATCTTACTTTATTCAAGTTCTTTAATCCATGCAGAACTTCATGGCACGTTCTCACACGGTGCGTAAGTAATGCAGTATTATAAGCCTGAATAATCTCGATTATCCATTTAAAACTGAGTGCGTTAATGGCTATAATTAATGAGGTTTTATTGAAGGCCAGCAAGTAATTCATGTAAACAATTTTCATATTGTTTTCTTAATTCATCGAGTCAGGCTTTCGCCAGAATTTTTTAGAAAATAATGAAACCATATGGAAGGAAATGAAAATTGTTTATAATAATCATTTTCTCGTCATCAATCAAACCTGCATGATACAATTAGTGCTGTCTAACTGTAAAAAATAATGACCATAACTAAATAACCTTTTAGTTAAAACACTTTAGAGTAAATAACATTTTAGTTAAAACAGGGAAATAAGGTTTTAAAATCCCTTAGGCGTATCATAGGTGGCCACACATTAATCGAGGTCCAGCTTGCTGTGATTCACCGATGATTTTGGAACAGACGTCTGTGCTGCTTGCAGATCTCTAATGTCATGCATCGACGTTTTTCTAAAGATTGTGCGTTTAAAAGTATTTTTTAACATAACAGAAGCCCATGCCGAGCTGAAAATTTTAATTTTCTATTTAACTTCAGAAGGAAAAATGATTCCGCTCACAATTGACGCGGAGTCAAAATCGATACAATAAACGAGAAATTTCTTGCAGCGCAATAAGCGTACATCACCATAAAAGGCTAACTCTTTTAATGTCAATCAGCAAGAAATTTCTCGCGATTTGAATTGAAAAAAAAATTGCTCAGCCTGGACTTGATATAAGATTCTAATTGAGGTGTGTGATTGTAATGCACTTGACCTCACAAACCTGACTCATTATGCACGGATTGTATAAGCGATTGAGCTCGAAGTCGGAAGGGTTGTTTCTGCGATGTAACCTTCGAGAGCGCTTGAGTGGAGACAGCACGTGTAGGCTGATAAGTCGAAGCACCTTCTGATGATGTTGAATATTTAACGGGTGATGATGCAAACTGAAGGGATTTGCTCTTCGGTCGTTTGGAGATTGCTTCGGTGCTCCCTAGTTCAAAATTTTGAAATTCTGGCTGGAGGGATCTCCCAGTTGACTGGCTAAGGACTGTTGTCCGCGATTCGAAGGATCTTTCGGCAATTCTTGAACAAGATTCGTGTTGGTTTTGGGAGTTAGGAATAACATTTAACTGATTTAAATTGCAGGTTCCGTTAGATTGGTTATTGGAATCACGTGATGTCCCGAGAAAAAGGTTTCTAAGTCGCTTCAATGATGGCCATCTTGAAGCAGTGTCTTAGGGGTTGGAAAGTTGGAAAGTCGTTCAGATTAAAATAAAGAAAAGCCATAGAAAGCTTGACCGGTGGAATTAAAAATCTTAAACAGTTTTTGTGGGAAATTGAGACCTTGATTAAAGTTGGGAATCGTCACAAAGGCAAAAGCATTGCATCGTAAAATAATGTTAAAACTTTCAAAAACAATATTGCCATCAATTAACGATGAGACACGTATTACATGGCATTTTATGGCATGAAATTGACAGAAACTGTATGAGTCACATGAAACAAACAATTCTAAAATAAGTTAAACTACACGACAATGACGTTTACACAACAATAATTGATAGGCCCAAAAGAAAAGAAATACTGCACTTAATTGAAGCTTCAGAAATGATTATTATTTCAGGCAATTTAACCTTCTTTTTTCATATTTTTATAGAATTTTTTATATAAGAATTTTGTTATATTTGAATTTTTTTTTGGCCCCACTCCAGAGTTTTCATGACAATTTACCACCAAACAAAGCATGCGCACAGAATGTAAGCAACATATTAAAGATCTGATTAAGCAATTAATATTGAATCGATTTTACACTTAAACAAGCCATCGATAGAAGCAATTGAACTACAATGAAACCATGTAGACATCGAAAACAGAAATCGTAATTGACTAAAGAATCGTATTTATAATGCATGATCACAAATTAGCTGCATTACGTATTTTAGCAAAAATAGAAGTTTAATTAAGATTTGTGAACCAATGATGATGTCACAGTGATTTCTTATCGACTCCAATAATGCCTATCGATTGGAGAAAAAAACATTGTCGAAATGTCTGGGGTATTACGATATGATTGAAGATCAAAAGTCAAAACAAATAATCTTCACCTGGGGCCATATTTTCAAAACTCGTTAAGCGAACGTAAGTACTTACGCTCTATTTTCTTGTCTATGATTGGTGTATTTTGCTAGAAAGGCCGTCAATGATTGGCTGATGAACTTACGATCTCTTAACTTTTTTTGAAGGTATAGTCCCAGGAGACTAAAATTCTGTCGGAATGCGTATAGGTACAACTGTACCTGCGTTCGGTGCTATAAGTAAGTACTGAAATTTAGATGAAAATTTTAGTAAGGTATAGATGCCCGAAATACCTGATCGCGTTTCTTCCATGTAGAAGACCGTGTCTGTGGTATTAGAGTCCGGTGGTTGAGGCGTGGTTTGCAGAGACTGCGGGGAACTTTGTGGCTGTTGCTGCTGATCCAGAGACCCAGAGACATCCATTTTACTCCTGGACTTCCGACGTCGAAGAACGCTTGCTCGTTTGGCCATCTGTGAACGTACATCTTGACGTAAAAACAATTCAAATTGGGAACGGACGTTGTTCAATTACGATTTTATGGCCATTTTGATATATTTTCTTGAATTACTGTGGAGTCAATTGTGCATATAAAATTAAAAGGTGGAGTAAAATAATTGATGTGTTCAAAAATGGCAGGGCAAAAAAAACCTTGACCCTAAGAATAAGAAGATTAGTGATAATATAGGGAGATGAGTAGTTCATTAATAGGCCATTTACATTTCCCTGATACGTGCAGAAGAAGAAAGAGACACCTTCTAAAAAAACTGATGAAAATTAACAATTTACTTGACAAAATTATGCTTAACGAAAAGAATTAAAAAACCTATGACAAAAAGTTTGAAAGAATTGGAAGTTTGCGAGAAAATGCACGCAATAAATATTGATAATGATCAAGTGGATGGCAATAAATATTGATAATGAACAAGTGTATTGCAATAAATATTGATAATGATCAGGTGGATCGCTATAAACTACTTGCTAGGAGCAGTGACGGGGAAGTTTATATCGTAAATTAGCCTAGCATATAAATGCAAAGCATGTGCTTAGTAAATTCATCATATTTTTAATGAAAACGTTAAAGGTGGGGTAAAAATAATAGAATCAATTGTGACAACAGCGTTTAAGGTTGAAAAGTAGCTTCTGAAAGAAAAATCAATAAATTGAGAAACATACATTTTGAAGGTAATCAGAAAAGGTAAAATTGTGGTTTAATAAGATCACTTCTTGCATGCAAAGCAGGTTAACCAAGAATTTAAAAGCAAAGAAACTAACACTAACAAGATAGTACGATATATTTATAAACAGTAAAATTTGGAGTCCAGCTCCATTCTAGGATTATCGAACTGACAATGGAGCTGGTATACTAAATGTATTTTTCTATACAAAATATTAAATTCTAGTGCCATTTTTTGCTTCCCATTATCTGTTAAATAATGATCAGTTACGGAAATCAACCCATGCGACAACAGTCGGTGTTAAGTTATGACTTTATATTGTGAATTAAAATTAAGCAATTTTATTTGTATAGGTAATTGAAATGTAATGATGGCTTAAGGTATCGTGCGTGCTACAGGAATTGTAATGATTTAGTTTAAGTGCTGTATAAGCTGATTAAAAAAATTGAGACATAAGAATAATATTGAATTAAAAGCGAATTTAAGGCAAACTAAAGTAAATTTTTAGATCACCTTAGTTAGCGGAGCCGTTAACGAGGTTTCCTGGTGGGAGTTGCAAAATGCAGAGGGTTATTTTATAAAGGATTATTATATGTTATTTTAGAAGGGATAATGATGGTTGAGGTACGTCTGTTAGACGACTATGGTGCATGCAATAAATTCAGTTTAAACAGTTGATGATCAATAAGTGGTTTGGTTAGGTGCTTAGTTAGTGTTAGTGGTGCAAAAATACGACATCGAGCATCTATAATAGAAGATCAAGCTTCTTGCAGTTTTTAATGTTCCTAATTCGTTATTATTGAAAAGATTACTATGCATATGATTTGAAATTGCAAATCTATTTTTTATGTACGAAATATAGTTGCATTAATTAGATTTTAAAATAAGTTTAAAAGATTGGACATCGATTATCGAAATAATTAGGGATTAAGTATAATGTTCAGTTTGTCCGGCTAACATAAAGCTGTAGTTAACGAACAATCACGGCTAAAAGGGGCTACAATGCAGTAATAATACGGCTACAATTTATCTACCAAGTCGCTTTCTAGAACTATAGTTAGTCGGTTCAGTCTTAAAGACAGTAATTGAAGACTGTGAGGCTTGAGGTAAGAAGGTAGAACATCGATCATCAAATATATAAGGGTGTTTAATATTATGCATTATCTATTAATTAATTAATATTGTATAGTTTTTCCATCCTAATTCAGGAGAAAATTAGGATGGAATGCTAAAAGTTACGAAAAAAATTTCGTGGCCATTCAATAACACTGACTCGCTATGAAGTAAACATGTCGACCGGATAGACAAGCTTTAATTACATATCGAATAAATTTTGTGTTACAGACTCGTTATTATTTTATGCAATTGAAATTTTGAAAAAGTTTATGCTGAATAGAGAAGCCAAAGGACTCAAATTCTTTAATTCTGGAACGAAATATCCCGTTATTACCTCAAAAAATATATCTTTGTTTATTAAATGAATTATATAAATTTGATAATTTGGTAATAAATTAATCCATTCGATGAATATTCAAAATAAATGGTTGAATATACTGAAATTGGCTGAATCAAAGCTAAACTTCATAGGTATATTTAATTCAGATTCTGCACGTCCCACAATTAACAGATAAATAGTACATAAATGGTATCAAGATAGTATTAATAGTACGAACATGAGTTCCGAGGTCATTACAATAACAACAACGGCGTCGTCCTAATACATTAATTACAATATTTAATTTATCACGAGTCGTTGTTAGTATACGAGATTATAAGTAGATTAATTAGCTCCAAAAATATTTCAGTGATAAAATATGATGTCCTTCATAGCAGTTAATCAACAGCGCACCATGCTAATCAGTATACCATATTGCTAATCAACAGATCATCTTTCTCATCAATAACACACCTATATGATCAATACAGCGTCGTGCTAATCAACAGACCACCTTGCTGAGAAGCATACCAACTTCCCTTCCTAATCATCAGCTTTGCTCTTCAATAGAACGCCTAGTTAATCAACGGTCAATCATCTTGCTAATCAACAGACAATGGAACGCCTTGCTCATCAACAGACCAAATTGCTAATAAGCAGACCGCCTTTCTGATCAACATTTCACCACGTCAATCAACATATGACCTCGCTAATCAACACATTACCTTGCTGATCAACAGACCACAACGTTAGTCAAAGGACAGCCATGCTTATCAACTCACCACCTTGCTGTTCGATACACCATAGTGCTAATCAACAGACTGTCTTGCTAATCATCAAGCCAACTAGCTAATAAATATTCCACTTTGCTAATCAATTAATCACCTTGCTAATCAAGTAGTCATATTGTTAATCAATTAATTTCCTAGCTACTCAATGAATCACCTTGTTACTCAATTAATCACCTTGCTAATCAATTAATCACTTTGTTAATAAATTAATCACCTTGTTAATCAATTACCTTGCTAATCAATTAATCGCCTTGTTAACCAATTAATCACCTTGTTAATAAATTAATCACCTTGCTAAACAATTTCTTACTTTGCTAATCAATTAATCACCTCGCTAATCAATTAATCACCTTGCTAATCAATTAATCAACTTGCTAATCAATTATTCACCTTGCTAATTAATTAATCACCTTACTAATCAATTAATCACCTTTTTAATCAATTAATCACCTTGTTAATCAATTAATCATCTTGCTAGTCAATTATTCACCTTGCTAATTAATCACCTTACTAATCAATTAATCACCTTGCTGAGTGGCGTAATCTGCGAGTGGTTGCCATGGTTGGGATCCTTCATGTGTATCTTCCACGTGGCTGAGGAATTGAAGTGCGCGTCTGCGGCGTAGCAGCGCCAGAGGCACTGGATGAGCAGCGCAGCGGCCGGGATCTGGCGGTTGAAATGTTTCTGCCGCTGCTTCTGCTGCACCTTCAGGGCGAACCCTGACCCTAGAATGCCCTGTAATTATACAAAAGGATCAAACAGGCGAAAAATAGATAAATGTCTCTGCCGCTGCTTCAGCTGTACCTTCAGGGCGAACCCTGACCCTAGAATGCCCTGTAATTATATACAAAAGGATCAAACAGGCGAAAAATAGATAAATGTCTCTGCCGCTGCTTCAGCTGTACCTTCAGGGCGAACCCTGACCCTAGAATGCTCTGTAATTATATAAAAAAAAGCTTCAAACAGTCGAAAAAAACAGGTCCTTCAGGGCGAACCCTGACCCTAGAATGCCCTGTAATTATATTAAAAAAAGCTTCAAACAATAGAAAAATACAGAAATGTTTCTGCTGCTGCTTCTGCTGCACCTTCAGGGCGAACCCTGACCCTAGAATGCCCTGTAATTATATCAAAAAAGCTTCAAACAGTCGAAAAATGCAGGAAAATGATTTTATTTTGACATGAAATTTAAACAAGAAATGTGCAGGAGGTAAACAAAATGTCAGTAAAATTATGAAATAAACGGAATCTACGAGAGGCAATGAATGTGATTATTTAAATCTGAAAACATAACATTGGCGAATTTGAGAATGAATCTGCAATTATTGATACGGAATTGCAGGAAGAGTTTGTGATTGCTATTAATGCAACCATAAAATTCACAGCGAAAAAAATTATGGCTCTTTAAATTTATTGTGTGCTATTTCTAATTTAAAACTTATTATTCTTCGATGCTAATGATCAATTTTCAGAAAATTTCCAGCACAAAACTCTTCTTTTCGTTTAAAAATCAGTTGATTTTGGAATCAGGATAATATTCATCGTATATAAGTTTGTACCAGTAATTTATTAAGCTAGTTTCTAGTGACCAAACGGCATAATATATATAATTAAATTCTGAATTCATAGGAGTGATTTTTATTCAAATATTTAAGCAATATTAACGTTTTCTTAATATAAATCTTTGCTCCATATAATTGAATTTATTCATTCCAGTCTCTTCTCCCTATTTATATTTTTTGCTTCAAAGCCGTGCTCCCTATTAGTCAATCTATTAAAATCCTTGCTAAATATTCAAGATAAAATTTATTCAAATTCTTGCATCATATGGACGACTTCGTTTATTCAAATCCTTGCTCCATTTGGATTACTCCATCTGTTCAAATATTTTGTACATGTGGATGACTTCATCCATACAATTCCATTCTCCTTATGGACGATTTAATTTATTCCAATCCTACATATGGATGATATTATTTATTCACAACCCTGTTACATATGGATGATATTATTTATTCAAATCCCTGTTCCATATGGATGGCATTATTTATTCTAATCCTACATATGGATGGCATTATTTATTCCAATCCTACATATGGATGACATTATTTATTCCAATCCTACATATGGATGGCATTATTTATTCCAATCCTACATATGGATGACATTATTTATTCCAATCCTACATATAGATGACATTATTTATTTCAATCCTACACGTGGATGACATTATTTATTCCTCCATATGGATGATATTACCGCGGGCAGCGCGAAGAAGCTGATGGCGAAGACACTGAAGCACGACGCCACGAGCTTCCCCATCCATGTACGGGGCACGGCATCACCGTACCCTATGGTCGTTACCGTGATCTGGGCACGGTAATATGGGGGTCGTGATTCTATTAAATATTATATTATTATTGATTTAAATATTATAAATATCCAATTTATAATATTTAAAAAGTATATAATTGAAAATAATAATGTAATCTGTTTAAAATGTATATATATTATTTTATAATATATATATTACCGGTATATTATTAAATATTATAAATATACAAGAAGGTTTGATATTTTATTGTTCATATAAGGTGAGAATTTGTCTTAAGAATGATGCGGAACGATATTATTGGTTTCATGATTTCAATATATATCTTGTTAATGAACATTTTAATATGTTGAATAACAATGCAGTCATGACAACTTATTGTTCGAATGAAGTATGCTATGGTCGTTACAGTGATCTGGGCACCACATTATAGGTATCATTATTTAATCAAATATCATATTGAAAAAATAAAAAATTATAAATAAAAAGCAGTCATGATTGTTTATGGATCGGATATCTTAAGATTTGGTTGTCATAGCGATAGTAATGCTGGTCTCATGATTTTATTTATGATTTATGAATAGTATTTATATTTATGATTTATATTTATGAATAGTATTGCCATGTTGGTCATATTTTCATTATGCCAGTGATTATAATATTATAGTTCTGACACTATTGCCAACATGATAACATTTTCATTATGAGATACTATATTCTTTATTAACATGAATTTTAAAGAATAAAGAGGACTAAGTAAAATAAATTTTTGTTCATTGGAATTAATATTGCGTATAGCAGTTGAGATACAATGAATATACACATGAAATAAAGTAAATAATAGCATTATAGTTATAATAATTGTTAAATTATCTTAAATTTTCTTTTAAATCACTCAACGGCCATTCAAATAACTGTAATCCTTGAAGGTTTCAAAAACAATTATTCATTTTATTTTTTCAATTCTATTGTTTTCATTTTCAATTGAAGTTAGCCAGGTGCGTGCAAGCTAGAATTAAGAATATACTAAATATTTTGATACTTTCATTGTTTTTTTCTGTCTTTTTTCCATTCAATACTTCACAGCAAACTAATTTGACTCAATTCTGTTCTAGTGCTATACATATTATACTACTTTTCGTACTATACATACTTGACGTAGAACCATACCTACTATACCGACTACTATGCGCACCCTACTATACATACTAAACGACGTATTATAAGTACTATCAGTGGTACTATACAAACTATATATACTACGGAGCACTCACCACGCTCCACCAGAGGACATCAGCGTAGCTCGTTATGTCAGTCTATTAATTCTATATGTCGTTCCTCTAATACATTACGTACTACACGGATTTTTGTGAGTATAATACTATACATGCTAAACGTAGTACTATACATGCTGTAGAGCACTCACCACGCCCCACCAGAGAGCATCAGCATAGCTCGTAATGTCAGTCTATTAATTCTATATGTCGGTCTCCTAATACAATACAAAAGTAGTACAGCAATACGGATTATTGTGTGCATAATACTATACATAATAAACATAATACTATACATGCAGTAGAGCACTCACCACACCCCACCAGAGAGCATCAGCATAGCTCGTGATGTCAGTCTTGAGCGTGTCGTTTTTAAGGACATCAGCGTCGTCGCGGTCATCTCTCTTCTCGGCGAGGAACACAAAATACGAAGAGAAAATCAGGCCCAGGAAGCCGATGTACAGCGTAGTGATGAGTTCCTGAGAACAAATTAACGGCAGAATATTTGTACAGGGAGAACAGTGGTGTGGGGGAGAACAGTGGTGTAGGAGAATAGTGGTGTAAGGGGAGAACAGTGGTGTAGGGGAGAACAGTGGTGTAGGGGAGAACAGTGGTGTAGGAGGAGAACAGTGGTGTAGAGGGAGAACAGTGGTGTAAAGGGAGAACAGTGGTGTAGGGGGGGAACAGTGGTGTAAGGGGAGAACAGTGGTGTAGAGGAGAACAGTGGTGTAGGGGGAGAACAGTGGTGTAGAGGGAGAATAGTGGTGTAGGGGGAAACAGTGGTGTAGGGGAGAATAGTGGTGTAGGGGGAGAACAGTGGTGTAGGGGGAGAACAGTGGTGTAGGGGGAGAATGAGTAGGAAGAAACATGTGTTGTTTCCCCCTACACCACTGTTTTCAACCTGGTACGGTTGAAAACAACGGCGTGTAGGAACTGTGGGACGAAACATTAATGTCGGTCCAAAATAGTTGAGATAAGCAAACTATATATAACGAGTGACTAATAAATGATTTATAAGGGCTGGAGTTAGGGAGTTAATTGGTAAAGTATAAGTGGCAAGAAACTGGCATGCATATCAAGACGGCAGTAATAAGTGTGGCAGTAATAATAAAGACGGCAGTAATATGTTTTGCATAATAAATAAATGATGTACATAAGTTGAAAAAGTCTAGTAGAGAAAGACAGGAATAAATTGGGTTACCCTTAAATCGCTTTGAACATATTGCGGCAATATAAGCAAGTCAAATTTTTTATTAATATTTTTAATTTTATTTACTCAAATTCCTGCGTTACGTTTAAATTGCGTTAATATTTTATTTTTATTTGCTAGTTTTGATTTCCTTATATTAGATAATATTATTTTTATATGATACCATAATTGCATTATATTTGCATTGTAATGTTGCTAGCATAATTAAAATATTGAATTTTATGTCTTAGTGCTGAGAAGTTTTAATAATGTAGCGCCTGTAAATAAAAACATAGTTGCTGGTTACATGAAAACAAGTGTGGTTTGAATAGGCTTCAATTTTGATTTTATTTTCTTGTTGGTTTTATCCAATCCGCATCAGATGACTTCTTCATAAAAATAGTTGTTGAATAATTTATCCTCCTGTGTCTGTGAATAAAAGCGGTCCTTGGCCACTCACTTGTCTGTTGATGAAGACCACAGACCCCATCAGGCAACAAGTCCACAGACACCACAGGCACCATATCCCCTCCCTAACTGTCTGTGGATGAAGACCACAGACCCCAGCAGACGCTCCTCACCTGTCTGTGGATGAAGACCACAGACCCCAGCAGACGCCAAGTCCCCCCCTGTCTGTCCACGTGCAGCATGCGCAGGATCTGCAGGAACCTGATGCCCCGCAGCGTGGACGTCGCGCCCACTTGCCCGTCGATGCCCCAGATCAACACGACTACTGACGCCAGCACGCCGATCAGGTCTGTTGAATACGTGGGTTATCAGCAGGTGTGGTGTTGAATACAGGAGTATTCATCACGTCTGGAGTTGAACCCATATCAACACGACTACTGATGCCAGCACGCCGATCAGGTCTGTTGAATACATGAGTTATCAGCAGGTATGGTGTTGAATACGTGGGTTATCAGCAGGTCTGGTGTTGAATACATGGGTTATCAGCACGACTACTGACGCCAGCACTCCGATCAGGTCTGTTGAATACGTGGGCTATCAGCAGGTCTGTTGAATACAGGGGTTATCAGCAGGTCTGTTGAGTACATGGGTTTTCAGCAGGTATGGTGTTGAATACAGGGGTTATCAGCAGGTCTGTTGAGTACATGGGTTATCAGCAGGTATGGTGTTGACCCATATCAACACCACCACCGACGCCAGCACGCCGATCAGGTCTGTTTAATACATGAGTTATCAACAGGTCTGTTGAATACAGGGGTTATCAGCAGGTGTGGTGTTGAATACATGGGTTATCAGCTGGTATGGTGCTGAATACATGGGTTATCAGCAGGCCTGGTGTTGAATACAGGGGTATTCATCACGTCTGGAGTTGAACCCATATCAACACCACCACTGATGCCAGCACTCCGATAAGGTCTGTTGAATACAGGGGTTATCAGCAGGTCTGTTGAATACATGGGTTATCAGCACCACCACCGACACCAGCACTCCGATCAGGTCTGTTGAATACATGAGTTATCAGCAGGTCTGTTGAATACATGGGTTATCAACACCATCACTGATGCTAGCACTCCGATCAGGTCTTTGAAATACGTGGGTTATCAACAGGTCTGTTGAATACATGGGCTATCAGCACGACAACTGATGCTAGCACTCCGATCAGGTCTGTTGAATACATGAGTTATCAGCAGGTCTGTTGAATACATGGGTTATCATAAGGTCTGGTGTTGAATACAGGGGTTATACGCAGGTATGGTGTTGAATACATGGGTTATACGCAGGTATGGTGTTGAATACATGGGTTATCAGCAGGTATGGTGTTAAATAAACCTATTATCATTAGGTCTGGTGTTGAATACATGGGTTATCAGCAGGTATGGAGTTGATTACAGGGGTATTCATCACGTCTGGAGTTGAACCCATATCAACACCACCACCGACGCCAGCACGCCGATCAGGTCTGTTGAATACATGGGTTATCAGCAGGTATGGTGTTGAAAAAACTGTTATCTGCAGGTCTAGTGTTGAATACAGTGGTATTCATCGCGCCTAGTGTCCACCACCGACGCCAGCACTCCGATCAAGTCTGTTGAATACAGGTGTTATCATCACGTCCGGTGTTGAATCCCAGGGTTATCAAGAAGGCTGGTGTAGAATTAATGGATTATAATCAGGAATGATGTTGAATAAACTAGTTATCATCAGGAATGGTGTTGAATCAACGGGTTATGTAGGCTGTTATAATAATAATAATAAATAATATTAATAATAATAATGATAATAATTATAATTATAATAATATACGCAGTGGCTTGAATAAGTTGTTGTGAAGTAGGCAGCGTTGCCTAAATTACTGTAGAAAAAACAGGATTGGAAAGGTTGTTATAAGAAGAAAGTTGAGTAAAGTAAATAGAATTTTAGTAAATAGAACAAAGTGGACGGTTTTCGATTTGTTGCGCATAAACATTGAATTTTTATTAGTTAATTAATCAATTTGGTTAAGTTTGCAGGTTTGATCTTGCAATGAAAGCAGCTTTGGAAGTTTGCTGATAACAAATAGTCATGCTATAGACCTGAAATTATTTACTTTTAAATCAATGGACTGATTTAGCATATATAAATACTAATTGTTCAAAATGACTAGAAATTTTCCACTAATTAAATCTTCAGTGTAAAACCCGCAGACTTCAGCACGTATAAAATTTTTCTTTCATTCCCAGATGTTAAAAACCGTGCGAAGGAGCTGTAATATAAATAAATACGAAATTTTACTCTACATAACAAGAAAAAATATTACACAGAGGTTTTTCTTTCTGATCACATACATAATTCAGATCAAAGGTTTCAGATTTAAAGGTTTCTTTCAGATCAAATACATAATTATGAACAAAGTTCATTTGTTTCGTACCTATAACGCAGATGGGCTTTCTGATGAAGCGAATTCGGCCCATGAAGCCCATATACTTGGAGCGACAGCCTGCCGCCCACAGCCGCACCGCGTATTCCAGCCCGAAAAACACAACCAGAAATATCTCCTGCAAATTAAAAAAAATTTTAGCGCATTTTCTCATATACGGGTAAAAAAAGGCGCTATTATGCTCGTCATATCCGTATGTCTGTCCGTCCGTCCGTCCGTCCGTGACTTCACGTTTTCGTCGACGAGAAAATGCGCTCTCTGTCACTCACTGCAGTGAGTACTGAGTTATATTTTGTAATATAATCCAGAGACCTGAAGGCTAAACCGGGGATAGATTATCAAAGGAATTTGAAATTTAAGTAATTCCGAAAACTGTGATCACGAATGAAAAAATTAAATGAAAAAAAACAATGTTAAAATTAAAATACAATGCTAAAGTTAGAATATAATGCTAAAGCTAAAATACAATGTTAAAATTAAAATACAATGCTAAAGTTAAAATACAATGCTAAAATTAAAAGACAATGATAAAATTAAAATACAATGCTAAATTTAAAATACAAAGCTACAAGTTAAAATACAATGCTAAAATTAAAATACAATGCTAAAATTAAATTACAATGCTAAAAATAGTAGAGTAGATGAAAAACCTGGCCCAATTCACATCATGCATAGAAATACCTCAGTCTTTGTTTGAGACTTAAAATGAACCTCATCATTTAAATGAAATTTGAACGAAACAGTTTGTGCAAATTTTCACCATCCCCCTCGTTTTGTAATGCCATATAATTCCCAGACTAAGAATGAAAATACTGTATAACCAGTCATAATGCCATTATTAGCCAAAGAAGAAAATTTCAGGTAAATAAAATACCCCGATACGAAAAGTATCATGGATACCTGAAAAAAATCTCCATATAATTACGATGTCTGGCTTCAAATAAGCGAACACATAAATGAACTAAATAAATGTACAAGTGAGTTAAGCATCTACAGTTAACGTCACAGTATGTAGCATTGTTAATATTAACTCATGAAAAAATATTTTTAGGCTTATAATCATCAATTAGGAGACATGAATCATTTCTACATAATCACTGAGATGACATTAAATATAAGAATTTAAGCCCCAAATGAACATTATTTCAGCCATAAAATCTATCACAAAAATCAAACTATTGTACAGTTCATAGAAGTCTTGATTTGAGTTATCCTATACTTTCTTTAATATTTACCATAACGTTGTTTTGCAGATTTTTTATTATTATTTTACGTTATAATTATTTTACGTTTTATTTCACACTCACCATATAGTAAAGCTCGGTCCCGAAATCATCGTAAGTTGGAATCGTGGACAGCACGCTGAAGATCAGGCATATCAGAACTGCCATGAACCTGCGCAGAAAAAAGTAAACAAAATTAGAGTATGAAACTCTTTTCAATAAGACCAATATTATAATTTAATACGCGTTTCAGTGAGGTCAGTATTAAAATACCTGATAAATTTCAACGATATATTAATAGTAATAGTATAACATAGTAATATCGGTGTAGAAGAATAGGCCTGTCGCTGAATTGAATTTATCTTGTAATGTAATACAAATTTCACATGTACCATAATCTAATACATTGTACAAAAATCAGTTGCGATATAACCGAAATGGTGTAACGATATTAGTAATTCATGCATCCTAATTACAACCTTAAAAAATGGTGCTATTCCTCACAACAATTAGGTAAATAATCAACTGGCTAGTGATTTTTTTGGTTAAAATCTCAAATTATAATTTTGATAGAAAATGAACATTTAAAAGTTATAAACATCAAAAGTTTTAAATAAAATAGAATTTTTTATATATGCAATAAAATAAAAATTTCCGGTTATTAATTGTTTTTAATTACAGAAAAAAAATTTCTGAGGTCCAGGATTTTAATATTTTTCATTATTTGCATATTTGACCCTCAATATATGTATAGTCCTTGTCATTTAAACCGAATGCTGAACCGAGCTTTCAAATGAATTGTGATGCATTACATGAATTCGCTACAATCGAGTTCTGGCGTGGCTATATTCTGCCATGCGTGGTGAGTCAGTTAGGAAGCCTTGAAATCATTCCTTTGACGCGTCCCAAAACTTTCCAAAATTTTGGGAAATGGGAAATCACTTGGCAAAAAGAAGTGAAATGAACATTTTAATTGT
Source organism: Hyalella azteca (assembly GCF_000764305.2). Taxonomy (NCBI): domain Eukaryota; kingdom Metazoa; phylum Arthropoda; class Malacostraca; order Amphipoda; family Hyalellidae; genus Hyalella; species Hyalella azteca. Next base: position 98,810 of record NW_025933901.1, read on the forward strand.
GTCCGGGAAAGTGGACCTCGAGTTGTTATGTAAGCCTCTGTGTGTAACGTGTTTTTTTTGCGCTAGAAAAATCACTATTTGACAAAGGTAAATAGATTATTCAAAAATAAACATTTTATTTCACTCATACATGAGACGGAAGAAATGTGAACTGCTTCATCGAATATTAAATTTCTATTTTGCAAACAAGTTTCATTCAGAAGTCGAAAAAGAAAAGCGTCTATTTGTTTGAAGATAATTTTAGGTACCTGTTGAAAGACATTAGAATTCATAAGGTAAAATATATAATGATCTAAAGACCGTGAGTTGACGATTTATTAATTAATTTTTCAACACCTGAAGACGAACTCACACAAGAAAATGGTAGATGAAAGACTTCCACCCATACGGATGCTCAAGCAGAGTGTATACTCTTTCTTGCAGCGATTTAGCTTTCCTGTTCCTGGTCGCAAACACATATTTGGTCTTGAAAGCCTGATCCATGGGCAGGTAAATTGGGTACAAGTTTTCAGGATACGAAGACGATTCTTCAACGTTCACATCCAGAGGGTCTGCACCGTCCATATACTGCAGGGATGAAGCCTCAGCTTCCAAGCTGTGTGGTCTGCGTTTCCTTGTGTGACTACCGATGGAATGGGAGATTTTATCCGTTAAAGTTTGTCCTCCACTTTTCTTCAATCCCAAAAATCCTTTACCGGATTTCTCTTTGGACATTGCATGTAAAGGTATCCAATACGGAGGAGGATCCAAATTGTGGATATCAAGAATCCTATGAGGAGGAGCATCCATATTTGTATTGAACCTAAATTCTTCCACTGATTTTCTCCTCATCCTCGGGTACCGCGCTTCCATGTAAGTCTCAACGTACTGGTATTCCTCGCTCACCGGGTAATACGTACGATTACCGTCATGATATTCGAATCGTGGACTGTGCCTATAACTCGGTAGCGAATAGGGCTGCTGAATATTATATGTTGGTGGTATGGAACCTCGGCAGTAAAAAGAAGCGTTGTTTTGTGGTTGAACAGGAGTTCCCGTTACTGTTAATATCAAGTCTTCTCCATCGCTGTGGCCTGGATCAGGAGTGGCAGGAATTAAGTGCCGCCCAGCGTATACTACAGTCAAGGATTTGTCTTCTTTTTTCATGCCGAAGGACGAGTTGGTGACCGTATGACGTCACACGTAGGAAGAGGATCGAGTAGGAAACTGTAGGGATCGAGAACTGAGGAGTCAGGATCGAGGACGGAAAGTAACAGTAGAGGAAGAGGGAAAATTAGAAAGAAAGAAAAAAGAAAAAGTTACGTTTAGAAAATTGTAGATTTGTTTAGTGGAGACTTTATTCAACAAGCAAAAGATATAAAAAATTCATGTCTGAGAATAAAAAGCCCGGATTTAAGAAAGTGGTGAACAGGTTGATAGAGGAGGAAAGGGATGAAAAACGGAAATGGATGAAAATTGACGAATGTTCCTAGAAGATATTCAGTTATCCAGATGAGGTTGATGGGGGAAAGGGAGTTATAGATGACTGGACGATGACTGTGTTTACATAATGACTGGAAACGATGACTGTGTTTCAAGTTTGCATAGGTGAGCAGACTCGGCAATTAACAGATTGCCGATTTATCCGGGACTGTCACAAACACATCGGGTTCAAAATGGTTAATTTTCACGCATTAATATCACATTTTATTTAACTGGCTTAACTGTGCCAAGCGAACAAAATTATTCTTGATTGCAGCCTATGACAATACTAAAAATTATCATCAATGTATTTCTGTTTAAGATTCAAAAGCCTTCAGGAATTCATAAGGAATACCAGAATTTACAAACAACAAAACCCCATTTTGTCAAAGTTATTTTTTTGCTTCGTTATTTTAAATAACAAAATTCATCCACACTGCGATTCAACCGAACAGTGTTAGGACAATCTCTTCATTTTTTGAAGGCAGGTGGAATCATATTATAGTTTCAACACTTGACTATCGCTTCGTTACACAGAGAGTTATAAACTACCGACTTATTCCCTAATTATACATAAAACCTGGATTCTGTAAGGTAAAACGATTGAAACATTCTATAAAGTTACATTATTAAATTCACATCAGTATAATACTTAGAATTATTTTATGATGGATTTTAAAAAGGGTATCTGTTCAAAGCTATAATCCATGCGACAACATTTCTTCTCGCTTCGAGTCACCGACATGTGGAACAGCCTCCCTGATAGCATCGTTGACGCTCTGAGTATGAACATCTTCAAAAACAGACTAGACGAAGCTATGCAGGAGCATATGTTCAGTCTTAAAATGCCTAGCAAATTACGGACCAGGCAATAAGTCCAGCAGCTATCTCAATCAATCGTCAGTTATGGAAAGATCGGGTTCCAAAGGCCGGATCCCTTGTGAATCAAGTCACGCAAAATTCAAGAATGGGCAACAGGCCATGGGCCTATTTCTTCAGTGCCGACATTTCTATTCTATTCTATTCTATAACTCTGAAAAGAAAAATCACCCACACATTCACAATATTAAAGATAAAAAAGTTTTTCAGTTAGGAGGAACGATACATTGAAACAAGTATTCAGCTAAAAAATGTAGAAAATTTTCATTTGCCTTCCACTCACGGACCATTTTCATTTGAAAAAAATTTGAAGAGCCAATTATGAGTACCATACCTAAGGTGTGAAAAAAGCATTTTGGCAGTACATCCACATTTTGCCAAAAAAAGCAGCACCTGCACTATGTTAAGTCAATACATAAGCTTCATGCTTTCATGTAAAATAATCTTGTCTTATAGGATGGACTGGAAATGCACGCTATTGTAACGAGAGCCAATATGACATATCCTCTTCAAGACCTCAGCAGGACTGAAATTTTCATTGCCCGGCTCCGATTTTGTATATATGGTTCTGGGGAGAGTATCTTCATTGCTTCACATTTCAGTACAAATCTCGGTCGTCAATTTGATTCAAATCCCATTCGTCAACTTCGTTAATTCAATTCAAATCCCGTTTGTCGATTCAATTCAAATCTCGATCGTTACAAATTTCAGTTCAAGTCCCATTCGTTTTGAATTCGTTGATCAATGGACCAAAATTTTCGTTATAAATTAAAGGTTCGTGTAAACAATGGCACGACAACATGTTATCGTGTAAACGTTATTGAGCGATAACCTAAACTTGAATGATGAAAGATATGCCTAGAGTTGAATTCATGTAAAGTGTACGTGAGCATCTAAAATTTTGCAGTAGAGCAAATTGTGTCAATGGAATTGAAGGTGTTCAGGTAGAGTGAAGGGAGACAAGGAGACAGAACACACGATGATGAAGTTTGATGTGAATGGCAGAGATGTTGGAAACGATCCAGGATGAAAGGAGTGATGGTGATAATTTATGAGAGAATATGAAATAATGTAATGTCCTGATAGTGATCTCGTCGGTAGGAGTAATGAACAGTTAATTTGCCCAAAAAAAATTTTCAATTTGAAATTTTTGAGTTTGACACAAGTTTACACTTCGAATTGAGAGTGAGAGCCGAGCAAGGTTTCTGGCGAGCCTGGTTACTAAGAGAGGCGGAGACCTGTGAGATTGTTGGCTGTGTAAGAATATAAATAAATAAAATAAATAAATTCCAGAAATAAGAATCACCTGTGTCGATTTTGAAATATATATTACCATTAATTAAGCACCTGCCAAATTAGAGTACATTACCAGAGCCCTAAACAGACACAATATATCAAATCATTCATCAGAAGCATTGACTTAGCTTTCGTATCCTATGGTACAATGAGTGTTCAAACATATGAGTAAAATTTATAATTTCTTCATTTCTACATCTCAAATTTTTTCATTCATCTATGTCGGTGTATGTACATGTATGAACTCATACATTCAGCAATGAAAGTGCCTAGCATGACAGCAGCGCTGGACAAATGATCTGGCACGAATTTTTTAACGATGCCACGCCTCAGAGCTTCAAATCTTACTGCGTGAAAATCTTTTTTAGTATTTGCTTTTGAAAAATCGAATGTTGAAAACATGGGTTCAAGCGTTGAACTGCTAACTTTCACATACGCGCTCCTATAACATCGAGGAAGAACACTGTTAGAAAAAACGGTGAAAAAACGGCCCCACCGGCGTTCCATAGTGGCCGGTCGCCCCGTGAAAATAAACTGTTTCGCCGTTTTTTTCAGATGTTTTACGGATTTCTAGTGTTAAATTAGAATAAAAAGGCAACACGGTGTTTCTTTTCACGTGCCCACCGGCCACTGAAACGCCGGTAATACTGTTCACGGTAAATTTTCTAACAGTGAAAGATGGACACAATATAGTATTATTTATCATAACATTAAATTTTTGAACAAAGATTAGAGTGCCTCACATTGAGGTCGAGAGGCCCAACAAAGTGTCTTCAAACTTGAAATCTACTAAGCTAATGAAGAGTGAGCCTAACATTGAAGCCGAGAGGCCCTACAAAGTGTCTTAAAAACTTTAAATCCACCAAGCAAATGACGAATGCGCCTCGCGTTGAGGCCGAGAGGCCCAAGAAAGTGTCTTAAAAACTTTAAATCCACTGAATAAATGACGAGTGTGCCTCACATCGAGGCCGAGAGGCCCAACAAAGTGTCTCAAAAACTTTAAATCCACTAAGCTAAGCAAATGACGAGTGCGCCTCACATTGAGGCCGAGAGGCCCATCAAAGTGTCTTAAAAACTTTAAATCTACAAAGCAAATGACGAGTGTACCTCAAATTGGGGCCTAGAGGCCCAACAAAGTGTCTTAAAAACTTTAAATCCACTAAGCAAATGACGAGTGAGCCTCACGTTGAGGCCGAGAGGCCCAACAAAGTGTCTTAAAAACTTTAATTCCACTAAGCAAATGACGAGTGTGCCTCACATTGAGGCCGCGAGATTCAGTAAAGTGTTTTAAAAACTTTAAATCCACTAAGCAAATGTCGAGTGTGCCTCACATTGAGGCCGAAGGGTCCATCAAAGTCCCGGGTTATGACGGCAATGAAAGGGTAAAAGAGACGGCATTTGTTTGCCAGAGTCTGCCCTGCAGCGAGCACGGCTAGATTCTTCAGACCAAATGGCTGCATTATTTCGCCCCTGCATGAACTTTGCTTCAATATTTATATACAATATACCAATGTCTTTGTTTTTTTTTATATAAGATGGCCGAGTAAAATGATAACTTGTGCATGGAGTCAGTCTTTTAATTTTCAGCTTTATATGCAAAAATATGTGTATTTTAAACATAAAAGTGTTCTCATTTAAATATATTTCTTCCTTTTAAATTTTCAGCCTAATTTGAAAGTAAAGTTCGGTTAGGTAATGCTTAATAAATAAAAAATTGCTAAAGAATTACATAATATGTTCGTTTTGTTTTTTAAACCGGAAAAATTGTATAGTAAATTCTAATTCTTCTCAATAAACAACCACGGAGAAGATTAACAAAGAATTTAATCATGCGCTAAAATTATATTTATTTTGCCTATTTTTTAATAATACTTTTTTTGTTCATTTTAAGCCTGATTGTATGTTCAACTATTGAGTTAGACGCAAAGACGTGAACAATTAAAAATAAATGAAACAGGAGATATAATAAGCTTGAAGCAATGATTACAGAATACATTATTTGATTAGATGATTTAAATCTGATTTGATAATTAGAAAGGTATTGTTTCTAGTCAGTCACGGATTCTGTTATCTGAGTTGTCCAATTGAAACTCTGCAGCTGATTATGATTTATAATTATAAATATTATTATTAGTTGTGGAACTAAAACGCTGCCCACTTTGGTACTGACCAGTGACTGAATAATCTTTTTCAAAATTCAGAAATTGTGAACTCAATCCAGTCTTTTAATTTTCCTTATAATTTTCACTAAAGATTTACATAAGAATAATATCGATATTTTATGTCGTATTGTATATTGCAATGATAATAATAAATTAGCAAAAATACAACACATTATAAGATGCTCTGGAAATAAACATTAAATAAAGTTTTTTTAGGAGTCAAAATTGAAGCAAAGAATGAAATTCCAATATGCACAATAAAAAATATCCGAGAAAAAGTATGATTCGGAAGCAACGCTGCATATCGCACGAAATTAGTAAAAACACAACACATTATAAGATATTTTGGAATTAAACATTAAATAAAGGTTTTTTTGGAATCAAAATAGAAACAAAGAACAAAATAAAGTTTTTTTAGGAGTCAAAATTGAAACAAAGGACGAAATTCCAATATGCACAATAAAAAATATCCGAGGAAAAGCATGATTCAGAAGCAAGACTGAATATCGCAGGACACAGGCAGAGGCCAGGGCGTGGCGTAGTCTACGTAATGCCCTAATGGTGCGAGGCACGGAGAAAAATAACGGGAGGAAATGTTGGTGTGCGTGATGAGCCCTCACACATCGACTTTTAATGTAGGCGTTGACTTGTAATCCAGGCATAGGAATTTTAATGTAGGCTGACGACATTTAATGTAGGCGTACGATTTTTAATACAGGCGTACGATTTTTAATGCAGGCGTAAGATTTTTAATGCAGGCGTACGATTTTTAATGTAGGTGTACGATTTTTAATACAGGAGTCCGACTTTCAATATAGACGTACGATTTTTAATACAGGCGTACGATTTTTAAAACAGGCGTACGATTTTTAATACAGGCGTACGATTTTTAATGCAGGTGTACGATTTTTAATACAGGCGTACGATTTTTAATGCAGGTGTACGATTTTTAATACAGGCGTACGATTTTTAATGCAGGTGTACGATTTTTAATGTAGGCGTACGACTTTTAATGCAGGCGTACGACTTTTGATGTAGGTCTATGACTTAGAATGGTTGCTCGTGATTTTGAAATTCGTGCGGAATTTATGCCGATAACTTACAAATTTAAGTTTATTGTCGACAAATTTATATACAGTGGGGGGAAATAAATATTCGTACACTTGAAAAATCGTATTTTAATGTATGTAAGTACACAAACTTAACAGGAAAAGTGATTTAAATAAATCACTTTTCCTGTTAAGTTTGTGTACTTACATACATTAAAATACGATTTTTCAAGTGTACGAATATTTATTTCCCCCCACTGTATATGTCAATCACCTCAGTTGGGTCAGTCAGATCAGTTACGTCAGCCAGGTCAGTTAAGCCTAAGACATTACTGATCTTAGGTAATGGTAAAATGGTAAAGTCAATTTGGCCATTTCAGTTAGATCACTGGAGACAGCTACCAGTTAGGAAAGCTCAGTCAGTTTGGCCAGTAAGGCCAATAAGGCCAGTTAGAATACAAAACATGACAGTTGGGTCAGTCATGTCAGTTGGGCCAGTCATGTCAGTTGGGCCAGTCATGTCAGTTGGACCATTCATGTCAATTGGGCCAGACATGTCAATTGGGCCAGACATGTCAGTTGGGCAAGTCATGTCAGTTGGGCCAGTCATGTCAGTTGGGCCAGACATGTCAGTTGGGCAAAGTCATTTGGGCCAGTCATGTCAGCTGGGTCAGTCAAGTCATTTGGGCCAGTCATGTCAGCTGGGTCAGTCAAGTCATTTGGGCCAGTCATGTCAGTTTGACCAGTTAAGATAGCTAGGTCAGCTCGGCCAGTTAGATCAGTCAGTCATGTCAGTTGGTCAGTCACGTCAGTTGGGCCAGTTAGGATAGCTAGGTCAGCTAGGCCAGTTAGGTCAGCCAGTTATGTCAGTTGGGGCAGTCAAGTCATTTGGGCCAGTCATGTCCGTTGGACCAGTCATATCAGTTGGGCCAGTTAGGATAGCCAGGTCAGCTAGGCTAATTATGTCCGTCAGGGTGAGTTAAGCAAGCCTCAGGTCGCTGTCATTATGTCACTGCAATTCGACTTTACCCGTCACGCAAGTCGCATGCAAAAAAAAAACGTGACCGCAAATGACTTGATTTGTCAAGAAAATTGCATAATCTTGGTCCCGGGTGGCTGGGTTTTGCCGGCAAATGACTGGCTTTTAGTTGATAATGAATAGAGTTTAGTGAAAAATTATGGGGCTTGAGGCAGGAATGACTGAATTCAACGAACTATGGAGTGAAAAACCAAGGGCCCTGATGGTAAAAGTTCATAATGCAAATGAGTTATTTTGTTTAAGTTTATTGTCATTGATCTTTGCCTGACACGAAATTTAAATGCCTTTATTATTGAATTTCTGCTCTAACGGGGAAGATACGCAGGTTGAAAGACAGGTGTACTCTCCTGAGTGGTGGTATGTTTTCAGCAGCCACGTTTTTTTATATTATTTAATAATGGTAAGATTTTTCTGCATTTAAAAACAGATTTCGGACGTATGACTGACTTTGTACTTTTTTAGGTTTTTTGTCCGCAAAAAGTATTTAGTTTCTTTCGTCTTGAAAAAAAATGAAAATATATTTGGTTAAGGCTTTTATTATCTTCAGTTATTTATGAATTTTTATTTAGGTTATTTACCAGTAAATCGAACAAGGAGTTCAACATTTTCATTACATAAACAAAAAACAAATTAAAATGAAAATATTTTCGTTTCCTTCCGAAAGTGTAGGAAAGGGAATGACTTCAAACGAAAAGTAATAAGTTTACGAAGTTATAGGAAGATTTTTTCAGTGAAAAATTGACCTATAAGAACCATAAGAGACAAATGTGTGATATCTGTTGAAATTTCCCCAATTTCCACACCAAGAAGAAGACTCGTGACGTCACATGCAGTTCTTGATCTATTTCCGAACAACTTTAAGATGAATCTCAGAATTCGGTAAAAAAAAAATGCGGAAAGGGTATAATTTACCAGACCCAGATACTAAAATTATAATTAATGGTACTTTTCTAAATAATTTGCTAATCCAGTATTTCTGAGAATTCAGATTTTGTGCAGCTGTTTTAAAAAGTTTTTTTTTTTCAATATTAAAAACCAATTTTAGTTATTTGCTTCGATTTGCTAGCTATGTACAAGGTGTAGGAAAGGTTTTTTAATTCAGTTTTTTTTTAATTTTAGGCGCTTAAAACCTAATGTTTGATGGCTATATAACCCGTCTTTGAATCCGCCTTTTGAAGGACAAAAATTTCCAAACTCTTCCATTCAAAATTAGCTCTTCATCAAAATTATTTTGGAAGATAAAAGCTACATCGGTATATGACTTTTTTCAGCATTGTTTCAACCAAATAAACGCTATTTCTTTCAAGAAAAATCAGTGAAACGCCGGAAAAGTTTCAATTTTTGGACGTGACTATTCATGTGAAATCCTCATTTGATCGTAAAGAAGCAAATGCGAAATGTACTTATTTTCAAATTTATAATAGGATGGTCTGAAAATAAAACGAAATTAATATAATATTGGTAACGCATTATCCTTATGCTGATAAAAGATTATAATAATGAATGCCTGGCTTTGTTTAAGATGCGGATGAAGAGGCCGTCTTTTAGGCTGAGAGCTTCAATAAAGCGCTGTGGTGGATTATTTATGCATCGAAAGTTTCAATTTTTAAAAGGTTATTTGGCGAATGTAGTAAATTCTTTTTATATACACATGTTTAATGACTCACATATATATATTTGATTATTTTGATTTCCACAATCTTTGATTCTTCATTTAATAAATATTTCGAAGGACCAATGTCCGGAGCTTATTTCCAATTCACTTTTTTTTCAAATTTTCGAAAAGGCTTTGATTATTCATCATGCGTAGAAGAAAGTTATTTTTGTAACGGAATGATGACAGTATATTTATTCAAGTTCTTCCTTAATTTTTTTTATAGCTTCACCTTTGAGAATTACACTAAAGTCTAAACCCTCTTATTTGAACTTTAATAACAATAACAATCAATAAATCATTACGAAACGCATTGGGAACTACGAGCGTTACGAAACGCATAGGGAACATTACGAAGCTCGCTGATTTAATGCAGTGAAGAAGCAAAGGCGCACTATATTTAATAAGTGATGGAGCATTGAATACGGGAAATACGGAGTAAGAAATGTAATGTACCTGTGAGCGATTGAATTCCACATTGTATAACGCAGTTGTGAGTACTCATGTTAGTTCAATATGCTAGATGTAATTACGGACCACGTCATGAAGTACTAAGTGCTGGATGTAATTACGGACCACGTCATGAAGTACTAAGTGCTGGAAGTAATTACGGACCACGTCATGAAGTACTAAGTGCTGGACTTAATTACGGACCACGTCATGAAGTACTAAGTGCTGGACGTAATTACGGACCACGTCATGAAGTACTAAGTGCTGGACGTAATTACGGATCACGTCATGAAGTACTAAGTGCTGGACTTAATTACGGACCACGTAATGTACAACAAAGTTAAGGCATTACAGTTAGGTCGAGCGTTACGACAAGTTTACTGCAATACCGGCTAATATTTTTTGCTTTACATTCAGCAAAAAAAAAGCTGTTAGAAATTGCACTTCGTATGGTGCAATTACAAAATGTTTGTGAACTAATTAAATTTCTCCATCGTCACAGAACTTAAGGCATAGCAGTTAGGTCACGGAACTCCTTCATGCTATGCCAGGCCTTAATGTAGGGCAGTTATGTCCATGCTATACAAGGCATTAAGGCAGGGCAGTTATGTCCATGCTATGCCAGGCATTAAGGCAGGGCAGTTATGTCCATGCTATGCAAGGCCTTAATATAGGACAGTTATGTCCATGCTATGCAAGGCCTTAGGACTTATTGTAGTGCAGGAAAGTCAAGGCCAGTGTTGGGATAAGAAACAGTATGGATTATTGGAGCGCGCACACTGTATCGTACTTTATTGTCCGGACCTCCAATGGCATCCTTCAATCGACAGCCGCTGCGGCTATTGTGCCGAGCGTGGCAACGAACGTACGGGGCTAAATAGAGCACGAATAATCGTGCGTGGAGACGAACGTCGGGGCTTAAATAGAGCACGAATAATCGTGTGTGGAGACGAATGTACGGGGCTTAAACAGAACACGAATAATCGTGCGTGGGAACGAACGTACGGGGCTTAAATAGAGCACAAATAATAGTGCGTGGGGACGAACGTCGGGGCTTAAATAGAGCACGAATAATTGTGCGTGGAGACGAATGTACGGGGCTTAAATAGAGCACGAATAATTGTGCGTTGAGACGAATGTACGGGGCTTAAACAGAACACGAATAATCGTGTGTGGAGACGAACGTACGGCGCTTAAATAGAGCACGAATAATCGTGCGTGGGGACGAACGTCGGGGCTTAAATAGAGCACGAATAATAATATTATTTTGAAAAGTCTGCCCAAATTGCAAATCAGTATTACTGTCTAATGTAAAATGCAGAATTTACCTATCGATTGAATCTCCCAGAAATCTAAATCACTCAGACGTATGTTGTTAGCTATTCAACTGCTATAGTCAACTAAAAAGCCAAATATTAGTTACACTATCATCAGTCAAAATTGATCTAATTTTACGTTAGATAATTTTAACATATATTAAAATACACTATAACGAACGATGTATCCTTATAACATAGGAACTACGTATCCTTATAACGTAGGAACTACTTATCCTTATAACGTAGGAACCACGTATCCTTATAACGTAGGAACTACTTATCCTTATAACGTAGGAACCACGTATCCTTATAACGTAGGAACCACGTATCCTTATAACATAGGAACCACGTATCCTTATAACGTAGGAACCATGTATCCTTATAACGTAGGAACCACGTACCCTTATAACGTAGGAACCACATATCCTTATAACGTAGGAACCACGTATCCTTATAACGTATTAGCCACGTATCCTTATAACGTAGGAACCACGTATCCTTATAACGTAGGAACCACGTATCCTTGCTACACTACAAGGCCAACAGGGTCGTGAAACATGCACGAAATAAGAAAGACATTCAATTATGTGTGTGTGTAAAGAAGAAAGACATTCAATTATGTGTGTGTGTAAAGAAGAAACACATTCAATTATAGAAGGTTTTGACAATGAGAACTGTTGAAAAACTGTCCAATAATGAACTTGTGAAAATTGGGGAGAGGTAAATAATTGACTGATGTGTAAGTGTGGGTGTATAAAGAAGAAAGACATTCAATTATAGGAGGCTTTGACAATGAGAACTGTTTAAAAACTGTCCAATAATGAACTTTTGAAAATTGGAGAGAGGTAAAATGACAGATGTGTATGTGTGTGTGTGTAAAGAAGAAAGACATTCAATTATAGAAGGATTTGACAATGAGAACTGTTGAAAAACTGTCCAATAATGAACTTTTGAAAATTGGGGAGAGGTAAAATGACAGATGTGTGTGTGTGTATATATATATATAAAGAAGAAAGACATTCAATTATAGGAGAATTTGACCATGAGAACTGTTGAAAAAATGTCCAATAATGAACTTATAAAAATAGGGAAGAGGTAATAAGACAGAACCGTGTATGTAATTGAAAGGTAATTGGATATTGGATAATTATTTAAATTCCATTTTACGAAGATTGATGCTTTATTTGTGAAGCAAACACTGCACTACTTAGATTGTTACTCTTATAAAGAAGAAAATTAATGTGTTTTGTTGATCAGGTAATTTTTTGAAAAATTGAAATTGGGTTCACAGTGGTATACCTATAGATATTTATTCAAATCTAAGATGAAATAACATAAATTCCCACTGTAAATTGACAACAAAAGTATATTATAATAAAAGTCCTAATTTGAATACCTGATAGTCGGAAAAAAGTTATCCTGGTAACCCGTTCTTTGGAAACCAATTACTACTTAATGAGGTAAATGTCAATTTCGTTAAACTATTGTTCTTACATGCGTTTTACCGGGCTGTTAAAGCGTTATTTTATCATAAAAAGAAAGGATGCTCGATAAAAAGTCGATCTCAGTCTTCTACAATTTAAACTCTTTAGTATATTCATTAAGAGCTTCATCTATTGCACGTAATAAGTTGCTGTTTCGTTCATGAACATGAATATTTGACGATATTATAAATTATTTCACTTAATTACTTATTTGAAAATCTATGTTTCTTAAGAATATAGAACCTACGAAAATCAATACCACTGTAGTCCGCATGAAGTATAGAATTTATGCACGACATAAATTATTTTATTTGTTGGCACAGCACTCAGCGGTTAAGTAATTACGTAATGCCAAGCGCTGCAACGCTGGTACGTATATAACGGCGATGTAAACAAACAATCGATGCAGCTTTGCCGTGTCTGTGAACCTCATATTGCAACCTTACCGGAACAAAATTTAGAGTCGCCCCAGCGTCTGGTAATCCAAATCAGAAGCTACCGCGACTGTAAATTTTCACTGGGTACAGGAACTTCCCTAACAAAATTTAGAGTCGCCCTAGCTTCTGGTAATCCAAATCAGAAGCTGCCGCTTCTGTAAATTTTCACTGGCTAACAAAATTTAGAGTCGCCACAGCTTCTGGTAATCCAAATCAGAAGCTGCCGCTTCTGTAAATTTTCACTGGGTACCGGAACTTAAACCGGAACTCATACCGGAACTTCCCTAACAAAATTTAGAGTCGCCCCAGCGTCTGGTACTCCAAATCAGAAGCTGCCGCGTCTGTAAATTTTTATTAGGGAATTTGAACGATCACAGAAATGAGTATGAAAAAATATATATGAATTGCAGCTGATCATCTTATGTGTACGTATAATATTCTTAGACAAATGCACATTTATGGTTGTCCTACGCAGCTAACTTCGTTGCTCATTCCCATTAAACTCACGTGATTCCGAGCATGAGCATGTAAAATATTCTAGTATAAAGGTACATTATTAGTTATCCTATACAGTTTTCTGGGTCATTTCTTTCATAAAACCTCACGTGATTCCGAGCATTAGTACGCAAAATATTCTAATATAAATGTACATTAATGGCTATCCAATACAGTTTTCTGGGTTACTTCTATCATAAAACCTCACATGATTCCGAGCATGAGGACGTAAAATATTCTGATATAAATGTACATTAATGGTTATCCTATACAGTTTTCTGGGTTACTTCTTTCATTAAACCTCACGTGATTCCGAACAAGAGTACGTAAAATATTCTAATATAAATGTACATTAATGGTTTTCCTATACTGTTTTCTGGGTTACTTCTTTCATAAAACCTCACGTGATTCCTAACAAGAGTACGTAAAATATTCTAATATAAATGCGTATTGAAGGTTGTCCCGTGCAACTAACAGCGTTATACAGTGAACCGAGGAACTATAAATGATGTATGTCCTTCCGTGATTACAGACGATCTAGGAGCACAGCAAACACAGTTTGTATTAATATTTGAATTAAATAGCACACAGTAACGTTCTAGCCTCGTTCACTTTCTACCCGCTGCGTGATTAATTTAAAATATGGAGTTGAGAGTCAAGAATAGACTTATATATGGATTATAAAATAATTTGCCTGGCATGTGCGTTTTGGAGAATTATATCTCAAATTATAATCTGGGTACGAAAAATATTGTAACGTTCTCTGAGAAGAATGGCCCGAGGCTGTGCGAGGCTGGAAAAATGTGACAATAATGACGGCCAAGATTGTGGAGAATTTTATCTGGGAAACTAAAATTTTAGAAATGCGAAGTTAAATTGCATTGCAATTGCAGCTGGAAAAGCAGTTTTGCTGGTTATATTACGGACTTCTTCGGGTAAGGCCAAAATTATCTGTTGAATAAAAAACATTTCAGTTTAAGACAAAAGTTGAAACTAATTTTATTTCCTCGAATCCAGTCAAGCAACTTTTTAATGATTCTTAAGACCAAACATAACTGTGTTGTCGAGAATATTTGTAACAAGAAGGTTTAGAATTCAGCAGTAAACTAATCTTTTGAGCAAACAAACTCTTAACAATGTTGTGAGCTGAAGGGCACTACAAAAATTCAACTGTCCATTCATAAGAAGTTCTGAGTCAACCCTGGGGGGGAAATTGTAAACTGGTGAATTTCAGCTGAGGAAAATGGTAACGAAAAAGTATGAATGAGCTAATGATGAAAAATATATGCCTGCTAGATCCATACGTCTCGATCTTGAGTTCGCTGCGGACGCAGAAATGTAAAACATACGCGATACATAATAAGAATGATGTTGAAGTTTTTAATAGGCACTCAATTTATCACCTACTTTAATGTTGTTTAACCAATTGATTTAGTTTTATGCTTGTTATAATTTCAAGAAACTTATTGTGAACTGAGCGGTAAATAGTTTCGTAACGGCCAATTTAAATGCGGGTTGTTATACAATCTGTCCAAGCATGGCAAAAGAAAGCATAGCCAATATTCAACAACAGTTTTCTGGAAATATCGGAAACAGATCCTGTGATCCCAGTGAACCTGGAACCCCGCAATTCTTCTCAACATTTGACCAAGCAGCATGCACTTTCTTCCGCTTTGTGAGAAGAAAATGTCGGAAACAGAACCTTAAAAAAAGAAATAAACGAAATTTGAAATTTTAGCTTGAGATGAATGGCAAAAATAAGCCCATAAAAGTATCATATGATTATGGATCAGCTTTAATTTATTTTATATCCTTAGTAGAAATGCGTTTGGGCAATTCTTTCGATACTCAGATCTGATGGTTTCCATTACAATGATACTTTTATGGACGATTTGTACTACGCCAGGCGAAGAACGATCGTCTCACGTCTCATCATGATTTTGCTGTAAGTACGGTTATCTGAATATTTGAAAACAAAAGTAACAGATTCCCAATAACTCAGTAAGTTATTATTTAGTTTTCAAATTGCAACGATATTTTAATAATGTAGTGCTTGAGTTGGCAAAAGTGTCATAATCAATAATCAGTAGCCATTGGAACGGAAAATGTTTGAATACATCGTTGAGTTTTTGCCGGATACTTAAAGGCGTAATATTGTGATAAGCTTACGTTTCAGTTCAGCAATTAGGTCTCCGCTCGTGGAATCAATAAAGTGGATGCCGATCAGAGGCAGTTGTAGTTTGCCTGTAGTTTCAATTGCTTAACTTCGCGACCTGGGCCAGAATTCTTAGAATTCAAATGTGTTTAATAGTGTCGAGTCATTGGCAGCGGGATAAATAAAGCAATAAAAAAATATAACTCAATACTCACTGCAGTGAGTGACAGAGAGCGTTTTTTCTCGTCGACGAAAACGCGGTCACGGACGGACAGACAGACAGACAGACAGACAGACGGACAGACGGACAGACGGACGGACATGACGAGCATAATAGCGCCTTTTTTCATTAATGAGAAAATGCGCTAATTATTTGTTTCAGGTAATTTTTCTCAATTATATTATGCAAGAGAAAATAAATGAGGTAATAAGGGACTTGTCACAAAGAATTATCGAATGCCGCGTAACAGAATTACAAATAAAATGGGAGGTGGTAGCAAATGAACCAACTTATTTTGCATTTACATCAAACAATATAATATGAACCTGCAAAAGCTCTTTACATCAAACAATATAAAATAAACCTGTATGTCATCTATTAGAAGAAAATTGAGGCGATGCGAAGGTAACGAGAGGTATTGAAGGAAGATTTTGTGTCAGTTTTCTTTGCGAACAATTCTTAATATTATTATTGGTTCTAAACTCATATGTAACCACTTTTAGTTACCAACAACCTTCTGTACAGAAATGGATGAGAAAGCTCACACTCTGTTTTTAACTGTAAGGATAAAAATGAGGAAGTAATGGTAAAAAAGGCGTCAATTTGCAATAAATCTGTCGAATATCCCGAATCTCCTTCATGGATAATCTGTGTTTGTACAGGAGGATAAATAGAGGGCAGAATGCGCTCCATCTGTAGGCTATAAATCCATCAGATGGATTAGCTAATAGCGAAGATTGGCAGGACAGTTGGGCTAGACGACGCTATTGACGAATGGATCTACCGAGTATTCCTCTTGGCTGACGTTTAAAAACTTGTTTGATAAATAGATAAATTAGATAATTGATGATTTTGGATTATTGGATTATATATTATCGATGAAGCATGACGATTCAGTGATGAGTATGAATTTTAAAATAATTCATTTCTCATGAAAAGATGAAACATTAGCATCACTCGGGCAAAAATTTATTAGATATTTTGAATACTGAAATCCATTATGCTAAAAATTAATTCATAATAGAATTAGAATTGAATAATGGGAAAGGGAAACAGTGCAGTTGTGAAGTAAGTATAACGAAAATATTAATACATTTTTTTGAAAACAGTTCTAATTGCCATCTTTGAAACTGAATTGCTTGATTATGATTTTTTCTCTTTCAAGGTAACGACGAATTGCTTTTCACAATAAACCTTTTTAATTCATTTTGATTTCAAAGTGATGCGGAAGGTGATATGTCATTATTAATTAGTTTTTAGTTCAGAGCAATTGTGGTGTTGATGACATTATTATTTATTTTTTAATTTCTGAGCATTGTTATGATGATGTCATTATTAATTAGTTTTATTTTCAGAGCAATTGTTTGGGTGATGTCATTATTAATTAATTTTCAATTTCTGAGCAATTGTTGTGATGATGTCATTATTAATTAGTTTTACTTTCAGAGCAATTGTGGTGGTGATGTCATTATTAATTAGTTTTCATTTCAGAGCAATTGTTGTGGTGATGCCGTTATTAATTAGTATTTACTTCAAGAGCAATTGTGGTGGCGATTCCATTATTAGCTTCAAGATAGTCGAGTCTATGCAATCGATGGTCATTTAACTTGCCAAGACATCAAAATTAAGTTACAAGATCATGAACCGGAGGCTAAATATTGCGTAGGTACAAGAGAGGGTCTGAGTCTACGTTCATATTGATTCTCCTTCACCGACCCGCTATAAGTGTGAGAGCAAAGGAAATTCTACGAAAATTCACCATTTTTTAAAGAATACGCTTCAGAATCCAGCTCTATCGCTAGCTCGAAAATTGCGGAACTTAGCAATCAGTTATTAGAAAAGTAGACATCTAAAAACAGAAGTTAAAACCTAAGTTCACATGCGATCCTTTCTATTATATAAATACAGTTGTGTGCGATTGGTATGTGCATACATTGACATGACGTAATGCAATCTTTGTTTTAGACTAGCGGAGCATAAAGGGAAGAGTTTTTGGATTGGCCATTTACTAGCACGTCCCTCTTCTTGCGGCTGTGCACCGATATCCGATAGTGACTTCAAGATTTTGGCTTCCACTTCCGGTGCTTCCGATTAGCGTACTTTAGAATCCTTGTACAGTTTTAAACAGAGACCTAGTTAGAATGCAATCCTCTTGAAATTGTGAACAGATTGGTTTTGCATGTTTTTTCTCTATTTTAATTGTAAACTAAGGCTTCAACGTATGTTTTTTTGGACTTCAACTATACAAGAAAAGACTGATTATATTATTGAACTAGTTACTAGACTCTGAAACGTTTTCTATAAAGATATGACAAATTCTTGTGGAATTTTCTTACTTCTAAATTTCTAGCGAATTTGCTATTCAGCCGATCGATTGACATTGATATTTTATCGATTTGATTTATCTTAGCATGCATGCAATGCGGACCTTCGCCGAAGACCGTCTTTACTTATCCTTCAGTATCGGCAATCAATCTGTCTAGATAGACTGCGCCCACACACCGACCAGCGAATGGCATAGACGAACAGCACCTATAAGTATGACGTATTACGTAATGATTTGTTGCACAATTTTCCTAATTTTCAATTTCGAGGTTTAATGTTCCTTGATGAGATTTTTGAAAAAAGCAGTATGACGTATAAAAACTCAACCATCTTTATGAGCAATCACACACCCTTCATTGTTTGGCAAGACGTAGCCTGAGATGCAAGCTATGTTGTTGCTATCGTTATAGCGCGTGGAGGCCGAGTTCTCTATAAGACAATCTGGTTAATGGACAAGATTTAACAATCAACCTAATGAGTGCCATCGACCCGTCAAAAGAAGAGGTCTTAGCAGCACAAATCCTATGACACTGCCTGATAAGACTTCGAAAAATAACACTGCCTGATAAGACTTCGACACTGCCTGATAAGACTTCGACACTGCCTGATAAGACTTCGAAAAAAAGTTCATGCGAAAAAAGTGTCAAAAAAAGTTTCAAAAGTTTTGCACTTTGGAGAATTTCGTTCACGCGTTAGGGCACCAGCGAA
The DNA here is from genome assembly GCF_000764305.2 of Hyalella azteca. NCBI lineage: Eukaryota > Metazoa > Arthropoda > Malacostraca > Amphipoda > Hyalellidae > Hyalella > Hyalella azteca. The sequence goes on from NW_025933901.1 coordinate 117,943, forward strand.
ATAATTAGTAGGAACACCAAAATTACAATTGCAATGTATTAATGTATTTTTTGTATGAAAATGTGTCTCATGTTTAAAATTTTTAATCATTAATTTTGATTAATTTGAAATTATGAAAGCCGGAAGATGCATATCAGGTCATTCAACAGAAAATTAAAAAAGTAGTTTGGATATTATTTCAAGAATAGTGCAAAAAAGGATTTTTTATGTTGAATGAGTTTAGACCGAAATAAACGTAAATGTATTCAAATCACAGAGCTTTCTAATAGCCGCTAATTGGTGAGCTAGATACTTGGAAAATTTCCATCCCATAAAATAACGCGAGCAAAGAAAGATAGAACTTCTTATGTAATATAAGAGAATTGTATAATGTAGTTTATTTTAGATTGCCTTGATGTGCTTTATTCCGAGTAACTAGGATACCAAAGTCCTGTTTTATACTGAGTAAGTCCAGACAAATATTTTCTTCAGAATCCTCTGTTGGGTGCCAGCAGTTTTGCTAAACAGATTCAAATTGAAATCAGGAATATTTTAGAGAGAATTTTCTCACTGTGAATTTTTCTCGTAGGCTATAACTTAACGAGAAAAAAAATATCATGAAAAATATATCAATCAAAGTATTACTCATTATGAAACCATTCCAAAAATGTGTAAATAGTAATGTTTGAAAGCATGTTGAAAACAATACAGCAATTTTACTTCCGGGAACCTTTTCTAATTCTGTAAATAAGAAGTCTGTGAGAATGTTTGTTTCTCGGTTTTTATTTATGTACCATAAAAATTTGCGTATTATTTAATCCTAATTTTCTAATATGACACGAACAATAGAACAATAGTACAATAGAACTGAAAACTATTATTAATATTGGCTATTAACAATACAGATGTTCAACTTGTCAACTTTTCATAGCATAAGACAAAAATAACCAATGCTTAGAGTGTACAGGTTAGAGCTGCAAACAGGGAAATATAGATATTTTTTATATTCCCGTGTTTAAAGGTTTACAGCCAGCAAAATATTTTGGAGGAAGTTAACTAAAGATAAATAAAATCGGGCTAACAATGTAATTTGAAACGACACAACTTTGTTGTAGCATAGAAAAGCTCTTAACAATGCTAACTATCAGGAATTGTTTACAATTGCATTAGACAGTATTGTGCTTAGGCGCCAATTTTTACATTTCTTCGTCGAGAAGATTTGTTTTCAGGGTATACAACAACCTATAATATGGCACACAGCTGTAGTGTAAATTGGGATTTTCATCCGTTAAATATAAATGGTTTTAATAGAATTTTCGGCACGCTGGACCCTCAAGATAAGAGAATAATTCCTAGTTAACTTGCAATTTAAGCAAACAAGTTGTTGAGGCTTCTCGTGTACAACTGATTTCATCCCTTAATGCTGTAATAAGAGGTGTCGTCAGGAGCCAATGTCATTCTGTAAACAGAACGTTTATAGACCTACGACAATCGAAACGAATTTGCTTTCGTTTCGTTAAGTATTTACCTATTTGAAATTTACCTCAGTTCCTCCGACGATTCGGTGAGCTAATTTAGTTTAATATATTTATTTTGTATGTAAAATAAGATAAGAATTCTTATATTAACCATAATAATTCTTGAACCATATTGTTGAATACCACGTTAACCTGTTTATCTCGTATTAAAAAATTGTCATGTTTTTATGTGCAGAAACTCACCATCAATAAACCATCAATAAAGTGTCGATTCATCTTGTTATTTTCATGAAACTTTGGGGAAACCTTTATACATGAGATTTTAATACTTATATTCAATCATAATAACGTTTGTTGTACCACAGACTTAATGCATCTATAAAAATAGCAGCGTTTTGGAACATGCAATAGGGTTGCTCATTGTCGATTGATTATTCGCTTCACTATACGAGGCCATACGAGAAGTTTGTGTGGTCAAACATGTATGGATGTGTAAACACGTTGCTCGCGCACAGATCGATCGATGCGATGCCAACGATTGTATGTTTATCGGTTCCGTGAGTCTCAGCTATTCTGCGTATGTTCAAGATAACATGCATTTGATATTAAACATTCATCAATAATGGTTACTAGAAATATATTCAGTATATCTGACGATGCATACTTTTTCTCTTAGTACCTCATCGCATGTTTGCACAAGATTCAAGTTGTGTTTAATTTTGTATGGTGCGCACTTTTTCTCTTAGTACCTCATCGCATCTTTGCATAAGATTCAAGTTGTGTTTAATTTTGTATGGTGCGTACTTTTTCTCTTAGTACCTCATCGCATGTTTGCATAAGATTTAAGTTGTGTTTAATTTTGTATGGTGCGTACTTTTTCTCTTAGTACCACATCGCATCTTTGCATGCGATTTAAGTTATGTTTAATTTTGTATTTTCACGCCTCGACGCGGGCAGCAGAAAGTACAATGGAGTCGAAAAATGTTTGCTTAATTAATTTTTAGGTAATGTTCAGTACTTTCACGTTGATGTTTGCAGATTGAACGAGATTTCGTAGAAAAGTTTATTAAGACGTTCTTCAGAAATTGACTGGAGTTCTAATCATGTTTCAACTGCCGCGGAATATATTCAAACACGTTTCATATTGAAACTAAATTTAATATCATATTGAAAAAAGAGAAGTTATAATCATTTAATAAATATTCTTATCATATTAATAAATATAACTAGTAATTACTTATTTTAAAAAATTGTAATAATCGCTTACGGTATGCTGAAAATTATTCGCTAATATTGAGGCTTAATGAAATAAAATTACCGTTGATCCTGGAACGAAATATTATTATATATAATAAATGTAATATTAAATAGATAAATATTTATGCTAAGATTTACGTGCAACAGCAAAGCTGTAAATTGTTATTTATATAAACTATCATGAATCTGTAGCACCAGGATTTTTTTAGCCTAAATTAGTAGCATTAATAATTTTTCATTAATAAATTTTTAAATATTAACCAAACAAGAAACTTTTAATAGATAGTGTTACTGCTGAAATATAGAAATTCCAGTTAATAACTAGAATCAATTTGAATGTTTATAATTGTTTATTGCATATATTTATGCCTTGTAACATGTTCCTACAGGGTTCAATAACCGGACAGAAGAAAATGGCGGAGAAAAACGTTATTTATTCAACCCTTAAACGAGTCATCCATGCAAATTGACATACGCTTTAAATCTATCGTGATAATAGTGAAGTGCTAGTAAAAGTTTCTGCGTTAAGAAAGCTATTATAAGAAACGTAATGCGAAATTAATAGACGAAAATGGCTTTATTGTTTGCAGAGATATAATTAATCCTATCGACGATGAGATAGTCGATCCTTCGATATCGGAGATAAGATAGCTCAGAGAAACGCTCACCTAAAAAATATCAAACAATATTATGCACAATATTCAGAATTTTCTACGCTTTACTTGCGCGATCTCGCAAAGGTTTCTAAAAAGATTATAATTAATTATTTCCTGATGACTTTATTTACGTCAGACTGCGACTTTTTGAGAAACTTTTCTCTTGGTCCTCAGTCAAGAGACTAAGTCAAGAGTCAAGTCAAGGGACGGAGTCAAGTCAAGAGACGCTGAAAGCAAGAGCTTGTCGGCCGGACTGGACGAAAAGAGTGAAGCTGAATGGCTTCATTAATTTTCAAATGAAGCTAAAAAATTTCAGCCACTTAAAAATTGTAAATGTTTCTTCATTATAATTTAAAAATGGGCAAACTTAAAAATAGATAGATGTTTCTTTATTATCATATTGCAAAGATGCTTCTTCCGCCACTTAAAATGGATAGATGTTTCTTCATTATCAAATTGCACTGATGTTTCTTTATAGTCATATTGCACTATTAATCGAAGAAAATAATATTGCACTATGGGTTTATGGAAATAAGATATATATTTACATTGTCTCCAGCGAGTTGATGGCTGAAAATATAATTAATGGTGAGATAATTTGATAATAAAAAAATTTTTAGTGAAATTATGCAATGAAAACATGAGTTCCGGCAAGATAATATTAATGAAAATTTGTTTTGGCGAGATATATCGGCAAAAAAATGCATTGAGGAAAAATGTATTCCTGAGGAAGATGCAAGTATATATAAGCGAGATAGCAAGTCAAAAATTATAGTTGTTAGTAGTACCGCCATATAATTAATAAATAAAACGAATTCCCAATAAATAAATTTCTTAAGCAAGAAATGTGCATTCGTATTTTTTTGGAAAGCGAAAAATATATGTGCGCCGAGTTTATTATAACTCAAAATTTGATTCTGAAAGGAGCTTATGGAGAGAATACGAGTAATACGTTATATAGTATTGAGTATATCCATATTCATATCCATATCAATGACATGCGATGGAAAATGTATTGTATTCGCGTCCATATCAGAGATACGGGATTATAGATATATTGTACATAAGAACGTGGCTATCAAAGATACGTGATTAAAGATAAATTGTATAAACGTATTAATCAATGACGCGGGATTAGTATATATATTGTAATCACGTGTCTATCAAAGTTATGGGATAAAAGATAGATCGTAATAACGCGCCCATAAAATATGAGAATAAAGATAAATTGTAATAACATGGCTATCAAAGAAATGGGACGAGTGATATACTTCAATAAAAAAAATCCGAAAACTTACCAGGATCTAAAATTTTCTATTAATATTACCTCACATAAAAAAGCTCGCATACCCTATGGAATTGTGGAGTGATTAGAAAAAAATTGTACATGTAAATATTGGGTTAAAAAGTTTCAAGCTCAATATATAATACTACATTACTACATGAATTAAATTCGGAATGATAGAGCACAAACTTAATAATTTCAGCCGTACTTGAAAATATTGAAGAGATTTGGAGACGAAACATGAAATTAAATTCCAAATTGTTTCTTAAAATCATAATTGGTAACGAAAGCGAATAAATCGAAAAGACAAACGTTCTAAATATTTTTTTTTAGAAAACGTTATTTGAAAATGTATGTAAGGATTCACGAAAAATTTCATTAATTTTATTTTGGTTATAAAAATTAAATAAAAAACTTTTCGTTATTTCTCGAAGCATTGCCAAAAAACTCGGAACAAAATGATAAGGAACTCAATTTTGGAAGATAGGTATATGAAAATTATACCTAATATGAACGGCTATTGGGGCAATGAATACTGCCAGAAGCTAATGATCGTGTTCGTCTTGGGAAAAAGTAATCAAGCTAATTATAATGTCCAGTAACCAATTATAATGTTCAGCAAGCCAATCGTAATGTTCAGGAAGCTAATTATAATGTTCAGCAAGCCAATTATAATGTCCAGCACGCCAATTACAATATTCAGCAAACCCTTTATAATGTTCAATATAATTTTCAGCAAGAAAATAATTGAATAATTCGTGCGAAGAATATTTTTCGAATGAACTTGAAAATGAAAAACATCAAACGATGGAAAATTCTAAGCGGCTATTCTGTACTTCTAAAGTGAAATAAAAGCAGATCAAGCATGAATGAACGCGACGGAAGATAAGGTGCAGAAATTAATGAGTAATTTCCATTTTCCCGTAATAAGAGTCTGCTGAATCTTGGTAAAATATTAATTTCCATCAAGTTCCATGCACGGGGCAAACGGATCATTTTCTCCCGGCAAAAGGATCGTTTGCAGAGATGGACAGAGGCAGTATTAAAGAGTAATTTCCACTTTCTCGTAATAAAAGGCTGCTAAATCTTGGTAAAATATTCATTTCCAGCAAGCAACAAGCGTGGGGCAAACGGATCTTTTTCTCCCGACGTGTTTACAGAGATGGACAGAGGCAGTATTAAAGAGTAATTTCCACTTCCCCGTAATAAGAGTCTGCTGAATCTTGCTAAAATATTCATTTCCATCAAGTTCAATGCGCGGGGTAAACGGATCGTTTTCTCCCGGATCGTTTACAGAGATGGGCAGAGGCTGTAACGCCTGATGTCATTTCCTAGTCGCATGATAAGGCGGTCGGGCACATGAATGACTTCCCTGGGAATTTAATTTTGAATGGTCTGTGTAATTTAGTTTTGATGTTTGTGCATTTTTTGAATAGTTTAGAATTTAGTTCTGATGTTTTTCCTTTTTTTGCCGTAATCGTTTTTACGACGCAACAAAGATTTTTTTGTTTTATTTAGCTGCTAAGGAACGCAGATGCATGCAGCAAGTGAGCTAGGAAAGCGGATTATTGAGAAATATCATTCATTCCAATTATTGGTAGACATAACTGTTTTAAGATAAATAATTGAAAATCTTAATAATACAGATGATGAACAATTGTTTGTACGCTGTCGGCTGTTTTTGTTTCAATAAACAAATCTAAGCACAAATATGGCGGCATTTCTCGTTTCAATTAACAAGTAGAAGAGATGACATGTCACGAAGACCAAGTAAGGACGATACAAATCCCGATATTTTTCGCAATCGTTATTTTTACGACTTCTGGAAAAATCCTTTGCAAAATATTTTAAAAAATTCCTCTTGACCTGAATTTTAAGATACATAAATTTAGAATATATTTTGATTAATTCTTCATATAAAACAATACAAGAATTTTTCCTGATACATTGTAAACGCTTCATTGATGATACATTAAGTACTATGTTCGACAAGCTTAAGAAATAAAAAAATTCGGATATATACCAAAGATGCCTTCCACTTCAGTAAAATCAATATTTAAATTTGGAAGCATCAGTTCAGACGATTTAATGATATCCCTAACAAAATTTAGAGTCTCCCCAGCTTATTGTAATCCGAATCAGAAGGAACTACATCTGTAAAATTTTTACTGTGATGTTATAATATGCTTGTGGAAGAATCGCATCGTATATCGTAAGATAATTAATATATCACCATTGCCTACTCCCTTCTTTGCACGTAAGATGAATCTCTATTCAAATTGTAAAATTTTTTTCAATCAATAGAACATCTTCCATCGTTTTCATCGTTTATCATCGCATTTTTACGCATTTATAGTAAATTAAATATAAATTCTGATGTTTATTGCCAGAAAAATGCACTATTTATCCGAAGATAAATTGATCGTCGCTTGATTGTGAATATTTCACTGTAAGGCCGTAAATTAAACATAAATTCCGACATTTTTCACGGAAATTCACAATGCGAATGATGTGATGAGTGCTGTGTTGCGCGGACCAAGGGCTATAAATTTAATTTTGTAATGGAGGTCATAAACTGCGTACGCTAATTTTTATTGACAAATGAAATTGACCTCACTACTAACCGAGACGAATTCTCAAGGTTTTTACCGACGAAAGAACGTATAAGTTTTCAAGATACCATATTTTTTCATTTTTTTAGCCATTGTATTGAAAACGATTCTAAAAAATTCGCTTGAACTGTTTTGAGGAGTGAAAACGTCATAATTGCATCACTCGATGGTATTTTATTAAAGAGATTAACATTTTCCATGTTATTAACTATACAAAATGAAGTTTATCCAGAACACATATTATAAACAAATGTTTACATTAGCGACCAGCGCGTATGGCATGGGAGGTTAGCACAGTCGAATAAATAATTCATTTTTTATTTATACTTAAATAACAGGTACGAATGGCGCAGCAGGATACATTACCGTTGACTTTACCTGGCAGCAACCTTAAGAGATACACGTAAACTGTACAATTTTCAATTGCAATAATAATATAATCTAAGAAATCGATTGGATTGGCTATTGTATACTGCGCAATCCACGATATTTTTAGAGATAAACAACACTCCACTTTTTATCTAAGCACCCTAAACGAGTGAACACATGAAAAACTTAAACTCATTAATAATTTCGAAGTTTGCCTTCTGACACGCTCAGGGAAGTGAAAATCTAAGCCGCTTCACACACGCACATCCTTCCAGCACTCCGCGTCACGGGCGACTGACCTGCGATGCCACGTGCACCTGGCCTTATATGCTGTCCCTTGTCTGAGGGCAAGTGGGCGTGGCTAGAAGCATGTTAGTTTCAGAGAATTAGGACTTAGTTTGGAAGCAGGATAATCATAGGAGTATCCTGCTGATAAGTGACAGGATATTCGCGTGAATAAGCAGGTTAGTTTTAGGGAATTTGGGCTCAGTTGGGAAGAAGGACAATAATAGGAGAATCCTGCAGATAAGTGACAGGATATTCACGTGAATAAGCAGGTTAGTTTCAGGGAATTAGGACTAAGTATAGAAGTAGGATAATCATAGGAGTATCCTGCAGGTAAGTGACAGGATATTCACGTGAATAAGCAGGTTAGTTTAAGGGAATTTGCGCTCAGTTTGGAAGCAGGATAATCATAGGAGTATCCTGCTGATAAGTTGCAGGATATTCACGTGAGGGAAGTCACGTGATGTTAAGTAGCGTGATATCCATAAGCAAATTAAAGAGGTGCATGTAAAAAAGATGTTTTTTTTTTAAATTGATTTTCTTAGTTACAAATTGTCGCATCGTGCGAGGTCAATTTGAAAAGAGAACTACTCATCAGAGAGGCTTGAATCGTGGTTTATATTATTTAAAAACTAAATTTCTTTAGACGTTATTTATAAACGAGTTTGCAGGTTTTCTTTATCGGAAAAATCAATAAAGGAAGTAAAGCTCGTAGACAAGTGACTTGTTACCTTCAAACTGAAATAAACCTTAAGATGATAGGAATAGTACAGTGCATTCATGAGTCGGTAGGTTTTCTAAATCAGAGGTGAATTACGAATTACAGTCCGAAAGAATAACAATCTTGACGTATTTAAAGAGTCTACTAGAGAAGTTAAATTATTTTAGATGTGTGCGTTGAATGGAAGTAAGTCATTTGATTAGTTGACCTAAATTACGTGCTATCGTTAAATAGTCAGAGCTGGGCAATGCTACTTTGAAATGTAGCGGCCGCTACCGCTGCATGCTCTAAATGTAGCGGGCGCTACCGCTGCATGCTCTAAATGTAGCGGGCGCTACCGCTGCATGCTCTAAATGTAGCGGGCGCTACCGCTGCATGCTCTAAATGTAGCGGGCGCTACCGCTACCGCTACAATTGCTTAAATTTAGCGCCGCTACCGCTAGTAGCGGCCGCTATACATGTAGCGCGCTACTGCCCACCTCTGTAAATAGTACATTGAATTTTTATATTGGTTTGTATCTAGTCCTAGGCACAATGAAATGTATCAAATGCCGGTAAACGGGAATGACACGATTTTGTAAAAATAAAGGACTGCAATATAAGAATTTAGTTTCGTGAAAGCCTTTCACATGCATTATCTGAAGCAAGAATGTCACCATAATTCTTTATCGCGTCGCATGTGAGAAAATCCTCTCACTGCAATTATAAGAGCTACTCTATATCTTTTAATATAAAATTGATAAAATTGATGAACAATCGCCAATGCCCGTCTGTTTCCTTATACACCCATATTCCTACCTACGGTTCAACTAAATTATATTTTACTAATAATACTAAGTGAGAAAACATTTTGTTGAATGGGTTCTACTCCAAGCCGGAATTAAACAGTTGTTGTGATGCTACTTGTTTTGTATATAGGATTGATACTTGCGCTATCCTAGGAGGAAACCATGTTATTTTACAGGCAAGTTATTCAGTAAGAATTTGCGCGCTTAAGTACAATATTTGAAAGAAAAAATCGAAATGAAACCGTTAAAAAATTGTTACAAGTATTTATTAAATAATATTAATAATATTAATATTTATTAAATATGCAATATTTTGCAGTTTGGGAGGAAAGTTTGGTAACACCCAAGATTGTGGAGGGTGTAGTTTGATCCGTTTCAACTTGTGGAGGGTGTAGTTTGATCCGGTAATTGATCCGTTTCAACAAAGTTGAAACGGATCAATTTAAATTCACTGTAAGAATGTTTTCCGCACTACTGCGGATAATGGAAAAATAATGAAGAAGTGCTGAACTGAATAGTACATGTAAAAAAAATATAACTCAGTACTCACTGCAGTGAGTCACAGAGCGCGCATTTTCTCGTCGACAAAAACTTGAGGTAACGGACAGACGGACAGACAGACAGACAGACGGACGGACGGACATGGCGAGCACAATAGTGCATTTTTTTCATAAATGAGAAAATGCGCTAATAATGAAATGCACTGAATAGTACCTGTTGTAAGGCCTAGCCAGTCAAGTTAGAGCAATTGGTCTCTGGTGTCCTTGCGAGGCTGACTGAGCTATTATAGGCTGCAGTACACTATTCTCAGGTACGAGTGCATTTGGAATAGTGTACTTTAATTAGTGTCTATATGGATTATTGTATTTCGGATTATTGTATCATCTTCCTGTAGTGTTCATTTCTACGTGTATTTATTGTGTCATTAATTCATCTCGGCAGGACAGAGCGAAGTCCCTCTCTTTTTCGTAATTCAATAGTTCTCGTTATGATTGCGATTCTAAGCTGTTGGGGTTTCCTGAAAAAATACAAAAACTTTTGATCTATTACTGAACCCGACATAATCACACTCGCTTTCTGAATTATACATAGATAGATATTGTTATGAGTGCGGATGTCAGTATAGGTTTGCACAAGTTGTTCCTTCAAGCAAGTTTCATTGAAGACCAGAGAATTCGTTTTATTATTAATCATCGTCCATCGATACTCTGATTTTCGATTTACCAGTGCCAACGAAAAATGTTGTTTGATATATTGAAAAATATTAAAATTGTCAATAAAACGAATTCTCTGGTCTTCAATGAAACCTGCTTGAAGATATTTTTTACTATAGCAAATATTTAGAGATAACCGAAGAAGTAGGCTGCCATATTTAACACGTACGGAGCGCTATGGTGATGGTGTAAGCAGAACTTTTCTAGGCCATTGATCGGTTGGCGATGACGTGTGGCATGTCGGTGCACTACATATCACGCAACGCACATATTATCTTATTTATAATACAAAGTTATTCTAAATAATGTCCCTAATTTAATAAATTCGTATTTATTAAGGTATAATTTCGAAAGAAAGAATTGATAAACCAATAAAGAGAGAATGATTTAATTTGTTTATATATTTATAAGTGTTCAATATATGTCCCTCATTTCCACCCGGAAATTACAATAAATCTCCTCCAGAGCGTTGAAAATGACGCATAGGAAATGACCAGGCTCTACACTTCTGGCCACCGAGATCACCTGATCTCGCCCCATGTGACTATTTCTTATGGGGTTACGTCAAGGAAGCTGTTTACGTCCCGCCTCTACCAGCAACTCTGTTTACGTC